>NC_133788.1:12922379-12981001 GCF_003597395.2 Chelonoidis abingdonii
GGACACTAGGGGAATGATTAAGAACTGGTTCAGAGGCAAGCAATAGCGCCCTGAACCTACCCCAGAGAAGAGAAAGCATGAGACCCAGCAGAACAGTACCGGCAATTTGCCACAATATATTTAGGTTAACAAAGAAACCACAACACTTAAGCTGTCAGCTGTCTGATTTTGTTGAGAGACCTGATACAAATGGAATTTACAATGTTACAAAGCATCACTGGTATTACAGTTAACATTGATATACATCTGTTAACTATTTCCCTGTATTAAAATAATTTAGGCCCTATGTCTGCAAGATGCACTCTTTGGGCAGACTGTATACTCAAACGTGGGGCTCTGCTAGGGTACAAGGCTCCATATACACATAGTAGCTTGCATGACCAAGACCTATGGTTGTATTTCTGTCATAGCCGTGACACACATTAAGGGCTTTAGGGTCATTGTCCCCCAGGCCAGGTCGCTACTCAGGGCCAGACTCTGGTACCTTTGCTACAGGTAAGTAGCACTGTAGTCTTTAAATAATTTTGCCGAAGTCAGTGGAACCATTTGATAGTAAGGGTTTTTCAAAGGGACAGAAAGGTGTTAGGTCTCCATTCTAAAATTTTCAAAAGTGACTTAGGAGCCTTGAATTCACACAGGTTTTTGAAAATAATACCCTCGAACTCTCACTGACTTTAAACAGGAGCTGTCTTCGTTAGTCAAAATCCCACCATAAGATATGATTCAGTGTAAGTAATGGTGTCAATCTTGCCTTTAAGTAACTTGGTAGATTTGTCCAGTGAAGTATGGGGTTTTCAAATGATTAGTTGAATAGTATCAAACTGTTTAAAGCATTTTTATTGTTAGTTAAATGGTATTTATTTGGTTTTTTCTGGTTCCCCCGAGAGACAATTTATTCAATGTATTCTGAGCCATGAGTTGTTTGTGTTTTTAGGTTGGTTGTTTTAAAAAGACTCTGATGTTGCTCTCCATATGCTTTACAAAACATGCTTATGAATGTGAACATGATGTAACCAGAATATGTTTTATGCAAAAAGTCTCTTGTAAGGTATCATTACAAAGCTTATGATCCACTGAGTGTGTTCATCCTATTTCTTTGCATGTATTATTTCTATGTCTGGAGTTAGGAGAATAAGATATGAACTTGTATTACTGACGTAAACATATTAAGAGGAACCCATTAAGGGTGCTTCCAAATCAATGACCTGTAAATGCCTCTGCTTACTTGCAAACCTTCGTGGGTACGTGTGGGCACGCCCTGAAAGAATGAAGGCTGGGGTCTCAAAGGACATGTGGACATGTCACCTGACACTGGAATTCATCTTAAAAAACCTGATGCTTTTCCATTTAGAAAGAGGGGTGGGGACCCAGAGAGACCAAGGATTCCTGCCTTGTGGCAAAGCTATAAAAGGGGGTGGAGCAGGACAAGCTGGGGGGAAGGGTCCCAGTCATGAGAGAGCCCCGGCTTGCCACCTAAGATGTCAGCTGGAACTAACAAGGACTGTACCAGGGAAAGTATCGGGCCCAGCCTAGGAAGGGGTCTAGTCTGTGAAAGAAGCTTAATGGAACGTCTCTCAGGGTGAGATATTACCTGTAATTTAGTTTCTTAATGTATTAGGCTTAGACTTGTGTGTTTTGCTTTATTTTGCTTGGTGACTTACTTTGTTCTGTCTGTTATTACTTGAAGCCACTTAAATCCTACTTTTTATACTTAATAAAATCACTTTTGTTCATTAATAAACCAAGAGTAAGTGATTAATACCTGAGCGAACAAACAGCTGTGCATATCTCTCTATCAGTGTTATAGAGGGCAGACAATTTATGAATTTATGCTGTATAAACTTTATACAGAGTAAGACAGATTTATCTGGGGTTTGGATCCCATTAGGAACTGAGTGTCTGGGTGGTGGAGACAGGTGACCTCCTAAGCTGTTTTCACTTAAAGCCTGCAGCTTTGGGGATGTGGTTCAGACCCTGTGTTGCAGCAGGCTAGCTAGCATGTCTGTGTTGCAGCAGGCTAGCTAGCATGTCTGGCTCAACAAGACAGGGTTCTGGAGTACCAAGCTGGCAGGGAAAATTGGCTCAGAGGTAATTTCAGCACATCAGGAGACAGTCCCAAGGGATCTCTGTGACCAAACCCATCACAAAGATTTTCTCCATTTCTTACTACAAATAGCTGGCTTGAAAGATCAGTATGGACTGGAGTGTGTTAGACTGTAACAAAAGAAAGGAATATTTCTCTAACTATATGTATTTTCAGCATTGCTTGTGGAGGAAAGTCATTTATTAATTATCTTTGTTTAGTGACTCTCTTCTCTTCTCTTTTTTTATCATCTGAGTGTTTTCTTTGCTAGTGGTTAAGTAGTACGTTGACCAATCAATCCAAATGACATGTTGTTAAAGATTATTAAGTGGATAATTAGAGAGGGAAGAAGTTTGTGTCTTACATCTGCCCTTGACAGTGACATAAAGTGTTCCCTCATGTTGCTTGGTAATTTATTTCGATTGGAGTCAGGGATTCAATGAGGATTCGTAAGAGATGCTTACTGCATTGTAAATGTGCCTCATCTCTCTGCTCTTAGACTATTGAGAGAAATTTGGGTCAATGTTGCACCACAAGTAAGAACTTTTTTTTTTTTTAATGACCACATAAAGGCAGTGGACTATTTGCCATTATTCCTGGACTTTCTTCACTGGCTGCCAATTTTTAATATATTTACTTCAATATTATGATGTTGGATGTTGTCTTATTGTTTCTATAGTTCCCACTAAGATCATGGCACCATTGTTTTAGGCACAAAAAAACAGCAAGGACAATCCCTGCCCCTAAAAGCTTCCAATCTAAGTAGGCAAGACTGATAAAGGGAGGATTATTATTCTCTCCATTTTACAGATAAGGAACCAAGACCCAGAGGGCATAAGTGCCCTACCCACAGCCACGCAAGAAGTCTGTGGCACAAAGCCAGGAGAACCCTGAATCCCGGTCCAGTATCTTAACTATGAGACCTTCCCTTCCTTATTTCAGTGGTCCCCCATCTTTTTTTTTGTTCTGTGGACTACTTTGTAAGACAGAGAACCACTATGGTCACCTCTCCTTCTTAGCCCTCTTGTCTCCCATTGCTTGGTGCTCATCATGCTTTCTTCTGGAGAATACTAGGCAGGGCTTAGAGAACTACTGGTCTAGTTGGACCGTAGTTTTGAGAGTGGGCTTACTTATACCATCTGGTTACATTTTAATGGCTTTTCACAACACGGTAGCCTGCTTCAAGTCAGCGTTCACTGTGCTGGGGTGTATGATTTTGCACAGTATGGGCCTGTTTTCAGAGGTGCTGAGCAACTGTAACTGCAGCTGATGGAAGCAGGAGCTGTGGGCAATAAGCAGCACTGAAAATCAGACCTTATGTTATGTTCATATAAGGCAGCTCACGCCAGAATGAGATTTCATATTTTGTTATATCAATACCGTAAAAGAAACTACAGCAACAGCTGTAATGCATGCTGCCAGTTAGGAGTTTTCCTTGATTGGCCTTCTGCTAAATTCATCTGATTAAACTAGGCCACGCATCTCAATGCATCTTCTCCTCTTGAACTGCGCCACATTATACTGCACGGTTCAGTTCTATTGATTAGCTACCTATTGATTCTTCCTGCTGTGAAATTACCTGCCAAATGTGTATGGATCCTATCGTGTGTTTACTGCAGCAAATTATGCAGTGCTTTTGTTAGAGAATGAATAGAGTTAGGGAATTTTAGAACTCCACTCTGTGATTAGCAACTGCAAAACATGAATAGTGAAGGCACAGAGGATGCCAGAAATATTTGATGGGGAGCGATATCATTTTTTGAAATAGCTGCAGTAAAAAAAAACATTCAAATGTTAATACAATCATTTACACTCAAAGCTTTACCAAAAAAAAAAGCTGGCAAATTTTTTTGACTGAATCATTTCAGCTGTAAAAATAGAGGGCTGGATTCTGATACCTTTACTCAGAGTGAAATAGACCCATCGTCATCAGTGGAACTGCTTGTGGAGTAAGGTGCTACTAAAGTGTGGACTCAGATCCACTGTTAATTCTTAATCCCTTTTAAACAGCTGCATTAATTTATTACCTTTTCAGAGAATATTTGGGGAACTCATCAGTGTTTGCCAAATTAAAGTTGCTTTTTTAAAGCCCACATGTCTCCGTTAAAGACATGCCCCGAAGTGGCTGGATAGTTCGTAGCTCGCCTCTAGGTTTTCTCTCTTTACACACCAGGGTTGGAGTTGCCTTTACCATTTGAGAGCCATACAGTGGTTTGAGAGAAACAAATAGCTGATCTCAGGCCAATATCTGTATGACACAAACTACAACCATGATTGGCACCTTGTCTCATCGTATCCTCTTGGCTGACAACGTGTACAAACTGCGCTTATGGTTGAAACCCACTGGCTAAAGGCCTGATCATGGATCACTGAATGATTGCCTGTTCTGTTCATTCCCTTGGAAGTATTCAGCATTGGCTGCTGTCAGGAGATAGGAAACTGGGCTAGATGGATCATTGAGTTGACCCAGTATTGCCATTCTTATGTTACGATCCAGTACCCATTGAAGTCAATGTCTGTCTTTCCACTGACATTGATTGATGCAAGATGATTCCCTAAATTAGGATTTTCAGAGGAGACCAAGGGAGTTAGGTGACTTTTACTGGGGCTTGGGTGCACAAGTCCCCTAGGTGCTTTTGAAAATCCCAGCTTAAATGTGCCATTATAGCCCACCCCCCAAGAGTGGGCAGAGAGAAAGGCGGGTCAGGGCAAAACTGGGAGGCAAGATCAAACCAGTATCTTAGATGCCTATATACAAATGCGAGAAGTATGGGTAATAAGCAGGAAGAACTGGAAGTGCTCATAAATAAATACATCAATGACATTGTTGGCATCACTGAAACTTGGTGGGATAATACGTATGATTGGAATGTTGGTGTAGATGGGTATAGTTTACTCAGGAAGGATAGACAGGGGAAAAAGGGAGGAGGTGTTGCCTCATATATTAAAAATGTACACACTTGGACTGAGGTGGAGATGGACATAGGAGGCGGAAGTGTTGAGAGTCTCTAGGTTAGGATAAAAGGGGTCAAAAACAAGGGCGATGTCGTGCTAGGAGTCTACTACAGGCCACCTAACCAGGTGGAAGAGGTGGATGAGGCTTTTTTTAAACAACTAACAAAATCATCCAAAGCCCAAGATTTGGTGGTGATGGGGGACTTCAACTATCCAGATATATGTTGGGAAAATAACACCGGTGATTTAATTGCTCTTTTTTTATTTTGTCTTACACCTACCCCTTTCCTAAACATTTTCACTATCTTAGACATTCTTCAGACTTCTCAGTAAGACCGAAACAAAGAAGTCATTAAGCATCTCTGCTTTCCAAGTTTCCTGTTACTGTTTTCCCTCTTCACTGGGCAGTGGGCCTACCCTGTCCTTTGGTCTTCCTCTTGCTTCTAATGTATCGATAAAAAGTCTTCTTGTTTCCCTTTATTCGCCATACTAGTTTGAGCTCTTTGTGCCTTTCCTTCTAATCTTGCCCCTGCATTCCCATGTTATTTGCCTATATTCATCTTTGTAATCTGACTTAGTTTCCATTTTTTATATGACTCGTTTTTATTTTGCAGGTCATGCAAGATTCGTGGTTAAGCCAAGATGGTCTTTGCCACATTTTTATCTTTCCTACCCATCGGAACAGCTATGCTTTTGGGCCTTAATGTGTCCCTTTGAAGAACTGCCAACTCTCCTCAGTTGTTTTTCCCCCAGTCTTGATTCCCATGGACCTTCCATCAACTCTCTGAGCTTACCAAAATCTGCCTTCTGAATCCATTATCTCTATTTTGCTGTACTCCCTTCTACCCTTACTTAGAATGTGCAAACTCTATGATTTCATGATCACTTCACCCAAGCTTCCTTCTACTGTTCAATTTCATGAGTTCCTCCTATTTGTTAAAATCAAGTCTAGAACAGCTTCCCCCAGTAGCTTTTCACTTCTGAAATAAAAAGTTGTCTGCAATGCAGTCCAGAAATCTTATTGCGATAGTCTGCTGCCCTGCGGGATGGAGACGGGAGAGATTCCAGAAGACTGGAAAGGGCAAATTATAGTGGCCCATCTATAAAAAGGGAAATAAAAACAAACTCCAGGAAACTACAGACCGTTAGTTTAACTCATGTGCCAGGGAAAGGTAATGGAGCCAAGTAAGGAAAGAAATCAGTCTGCAAACAACTTGGGAAGGTGGAAGGTGATAGGGATAACGCCAGCATGGATTTTGGTATAAGAAACAAATCGTGTCAAAGCCGATCTGATAGCATTCTTTCAATAGGATAACGAGCCTTGTGGATAAGGGAGAAGCGGTGGATGTGGTATACCTCGACTTTTAGTAAGCGCATTTGTTACGGTCTCGTGTGATATTCTTATCGATAAAGTAGGCAAATACAATTTAAATGGGCCTAACTATAAGGTGGGGCCTAACTGGCTGGAATAACCGTACTCAAGAGGTGGTTATTAATGCTCCCAGTCCCTGCTGTAAAGGATAACAAGTGGGGTTCCCCAGCGGGTCTGTTTGGACCGGCTCTGTTCAATATCTTCATCAATGACTTACGATATTGGCATAGAATTACGCTAATTAGTTTTGCGGACGATACCGAAACTGGGCGGGATTGCAACTGCTTTGGAGGACAATGACGTCAAACAATTCAAAATGATCTGGGACAAATTGGAGAACATGGTCTGGAAGTAAACCAGATGAAGTTCAATAAAAGACAAATGGCACTGAAGTGCTCCACTATGGGAAGGAACAATCAAGTTTCACACCTACAGACTGGGAAGAGACTGCTCATGGAAGGAGTATGGCAGAAAAAGAGATCTAGCGGGTCATAGTGGATCCACAACCTAAATATAGATCAACAGTGTGATACTGTTGCAAAAAACGCAAACGTGATTCTGGGCCTGCATTACAGGTGTGTTGTAAACAAGACAACGAAGCAAGTCATCTTTTCCCGCCTCCTGATCTCTGCGCTGGTTAGGCCTCAACTTGGAATATTGTGTCCGTTCTGGGCGCCACATTTCACAAGAAAGATGTGCTGGAGAAATTGGAGAGGGTCCAGAGAAGAGCAACAAGAATGATTAAAGGTCTTGAGAACATGACCTACGAAGGAAGGCTGAAAGAACTGGGTTTGTTTAGTTTGGAAAAGAGAAGACTGAGAGGGGACATGAGAGCAGTTTTCAGGTATCTAAAAGGGTGTAATCAAGAGGAGGGAGAAAACTTGTTCACCTTAGCCTCTAATGGTAGAACAAGAAGCAATGGGCTTAAACTGCAGCAAGGGAGATTTAGGCTGGACCTGAGAAAAAAGTTCCTAATTGTCAGGGTAGTTGAACAGTGGAATAAATTGCCTAGGGAGGTTGTGGAATCTCCATCTCTGGAGATATTTAAGAGTAGGTTAGATAAATGTCTATCAGGTATGGTCTAGACAATATTTGGTTCTGCCATGAGGGCAGGGGACTGGACTCGATGACCTCTCGAGGTCCCTTCCAGTCCTCGAGTCTGAGTCTATGAATCTATGTCCCCCTCTAATGGATTTTCCCCATAAAAGATGAGGGCCTAGTATATATTAGCTCTTTTTAGCTCTAGTGATAGATGCTGGTGGTTGGGTTCTAAAGGTCTCTGATTCAGGTCTCTGATGCCTCTTGTTGGTAGCAAGGGTGTCGTTTCATTCTCTTTATGGTTGTGCCCTTCAACATACGACCAGAGAACATCAAACAGAGAGGTGCTGGAGGGCAGTGTGAGGTGCTGCTGCCTCTTTTGCACCTGTTTTTTTTGGCTAAATTAAGGGTTGTCATTTTTCATGAACACTCATATTTGCACTGGGTCTTTAAAAATATGGGACCAAATCCTACAGGCATTATGAGCAGAAAACTCCTGTTGACCGGCCAAACCACTAGAATCTGACCCTCGTTATGAACAACAAATTCAGCTGAGAAGGACGTGGCTGTGTTGCGCTTGGTTGTGGTTAAACCAGCTTCCAGGACCAATGATTCTGCTAGTTGCCTTTCCAGCAATTTTGAAGTCTGTGTGCATTTTTTTTAATGGTTTAATAGATTGACTAGTAAAGCACACAGTTAAGAGCTCTTTCAACAAATGAAGATGTATGGGAAGCTGCAGTATGCTCTGGGCAGATTTAAAGGCACACTGGGTACTCACTACAACTTTAAGAAACAGCATTGCCACAATTCTACTGAGACACAAACTTATTAGCACCCTTATGAATAGCAAGTATATAAATTAATTCAATTGCTGATTCTCAGTAAGTACACCTGACAGCACTTGACCAATACAGACGTCCCCATCAATACTAGAAATACTTCTTCAGGGGAAAATCTGGGAATCTAGTGATGTCAACGTAATACAGTTAAACAGAGAATAACACAAACAACAATCAAGCTGAATTAAAAACCTGTAGAGCTATGTAAATTATCTTGATGGGGAGCTGCTTTTCCTGTGGTAGAATCAAAGCACTGTATTAAATATATTCTCAGGCCCAAATTCATGACTGGTGCTAAGCAGATACCCATGGTATCAATGGAATTGCACCTGCTTGATTCCAGGAATTAATTTGGCTTATTAGATTTTTGTTTTTTCTGTTCTTCCACCCCCAGCTACCTTTGGTCCTGATCCTGCAAGCACTTAAAGCACATGCTTAAGCTACTTTGTAAGTGTAAGCTACTCTGTAAGGGATCAGGGCTTGGTGTTTTAGTTTTGGGGCTTGTCTGTGTTGTGCTGCAGTGCAGACTACGGGGTGTGTGAACTGCCAGCATGAACTAAAAGGTTTGAAAGAGGACTATGTTAATGCAAAATATGTACCTGTTAGTGCACGCATGAGGCATCCACGTGAGGCAGATAAGAGAGCAGCTCTTTGGTGTTGTCTGCAATACACACACTCGGTCTGCACTATGGCTCAGTGTAGACATACTCTTGATGAGACACCGTAAAATAAAATCTTTGACCCCTAACAGCATTGTGTCCAGATGCTTTTATTTCCAAAGCAATTATAATGTCTGTACATACATAAATGATTTGTAATTTGATTTGTTTACTATAGATAAAAATGAGAATACTGTGCATTTAACTTTATAGCAAACTGAGCAATTTTAACAAAGAATATCTGCCCTCCTCCAGATTTACCAATGAGATGTCACAGATTTAAGGATGTGTCTATGTTTCAGTCCTATTGATTAGGACAGATATCATCCAAGATGTCAAAGTATGTGTCTTGTCATAGAAACCTCCTGATGACTTGGGATATACTGTGTGATGAAAAGCAGTGCTAGTCAGTGGATAGGGCCCTGGCCGAGAGGTCAGTGGCCTATTTCTTTTCCTGGTTCTGCCACTGACGTGCTGTGTGACCTTGAGCAAGCTTCTCTGTTTCCCCTCCCACCCTTGCCTGTCTTGTCTGTTTAGACTGTAAGCTTTTCAGAACAAAGACTGTCTCTTGCTACAAGTTTGTGCAGTGCCTAGCACAATGGGCTATTCCATTGGGGCCTGCCATCACACCAGTAAACAAAAATAATGTTCGCTAAAAAGAATTTCATAGGTAGTTTCATGATCTCATGTGCAAACTGCGAAGGCTTTTACCCTGGCTATTTACTTGTTTCCCAATCCCCCTTTCTTCTGAAATGTAGAATGTTTATTAAGTTAGGCCAATAATTACCAAGTTTAAAGAAAATAAGGCTATTTTCACTGAGAGAAGCTGTCCTCTGTCTTACCTTTATATGGAACCATCTGCCCCTGAGATGACCATATTGAAAATGTGCTTACACTGTTGACGATTCATAAAGATGAGAGAACCATGAATGTAACAATCTAAAATGAGAATGGGTTTGTGGCACGTGTTAAGCAGTGCATCATTGTACGTAGAGCATTGGACTGGGACTCGGGAGACCTGGGTCCGATTCGTAGCTCTGTCGGTAGCCTGGTAGGTGGCTTTCAGCATGTCACTTCACCTCAGTTTCCTGATCTGTAAAATGGATATGATGATAATGACCTCCTTTGTAAGGTGCTTTGAGGATGTATGGGATTTTCAAAGCTACCTAAGGAATTTGGATACCCAGCTCCCATTATTAAAATCACCATAGGTATTGTCACTAGAAAATATGGATACTCCCTGTAATGAGTGACGTACATGTGATACCATGACTGCAGGCTGTTTGCTATGCCTGTGCTAGAAAGTATGATGATGGAAATGGCAGGGGTATTCTTGTGGTTGTTTTCAACACAAGACACGCTGTACGCATGACATTACTGTTCACTTACTACCTAGCAGTAAATGCAACTCTGCTTTGTGAGAAGCTTTGGAGAAAGACATTTCCTTAAGTTAGACAGCAGTGCAGCTACCATGCTTATCTTTTGGGGCGAGACAAACCAGTAAATATATGCCCCTGGTAGTGAGCACGGAGGTTCGGAATGTGAAACCTCATAAATTGTGCCACCAAGGTAAGTATTTATTTGTTTGCCTGTTGACTCCCGCCTAAACTTCTCAGCTGGAAAGAAATGAATTTTCCTTATGCTTTACATGACAGGTAGAGTGTATAAGCAATGGCCTCTCAGGGCAGATCATTGTTTAACTTACATGGTGAAACTGTCAACACTAACTTCAGAAGAACGACTACACAGTGGTTTGTGCAATAGGCAGCTGTGGGTCCAAATGTGCTTTTATAGAAAAGTGGCAGAATGGGGAGGAGAAAAACTCAGCACAAGTAAACCGTGGTCTTTTGGAACCCCGAATCTCTTGTGAGCAGAGCTTCATACCTGGCTTGAAGTCTGTAATTTAGTGCTGAAAGTAAAACATGATTTTGTGAACCCCCTTATTTTTTGAAGGTTTCCGATGCTGTTTTGAAGTGAGAGAGTGCTTAGGAGCCCCAGTCTTGGACTGGAACCTCATTGTGCTAGGTGCTGTACGAACAGAAAGCAAAAACACAGTCCCTGCCTCAAAAGAGCTGACAAGCGAAGTCCCTTTTTAATCCTCCCCAGTCTTGGAGTTTATCTATAATAATGGCTATACTTTTGGACTTCCAGGTCTTTGCAAGACCCGAAACCCAGCAATTTAAAGAATGGGAGTGAAAACAATGAGCCATATCAGTAGTGGATTGTGGGAACTGCACACAAGCATTTTTCCATTGGTAAAAACGTGCCAAAACATCGGCAAAATTTGTCCTCTATTCTTCACTCAAGAGACAGGGCCGTCCTTACCCATACGCAAAGTACGCAGCTGTGTAGGGCACCAGGAAATTTGCGGCACCAAATTTACGGGTGCCCTGCACAGTTGCATGCTGCTCCAGCCCCTGCTCTGGCTCTTCCTCAGGGCCCCCACCCCTGCTCTGCCCTAGCCCCACCCTCACTCCTCTGAGGACACCAGAAACCGTCAGGCCTGCACTCACCAGTAACCAAAGCGACCCGGCCCCAGCCTGCTCTGCTCCCCTGGCTCCCAGCTGGATCACTAGCGAGTGCTGGAGGGCGGTTCCCCACTCCCCCAAAGCCTGGGAGCCAGGGGAGCAGAGAAGACTGGGGCTGGGTCACTCCACTTCCCACAGGAAGTGGCCAGCCCCCCCCCCCCACATGGAGGCCTGGGGCCAGCCTGCTCCCCCTCCACCACAGAGGCCTGGGACGGGGCCCCACACAGCCCCCCCATGGGGGCCTGGGGCCCAAACAATTCCCCCACCTGCAGGGGGGGCTGCATAGGGTACCAAAATAGCAGGGGATGGCCCTGGCAAGAGAGAGCAAATGAACTTCAATTTTATATTCAGATATCTATAGGAACACACATCATTTCATCTTTTCTGCTAGTTCTGCCTTAGCCTAAGCTGTGGATAACTTCATTCCACCCACAAGTGACAGATGGATGACACAGTGATACATAAATGATTTTTCCCCCTTTTTTAATGTTTTATGTAGTGTAATGTCGCTCCCATTATCTCAATTTTTGGCCCATGGAATTATCATACAATTATGCAATGCCATCACCATTAAAATGATTCCTTATCAAACTCTGCAAGAAACTTAACTGCTGTCAGTCTTGTCTATCAGATTCTTTTCAGGTTTGATCAATCCGAAGGCGAAGTTGACCTAAAATGGCAGGGAATGACTCAAATCATGATAAATATTTCATATGACTCTCAACTTGTCTTGAATAGTTTAGTTATCATGAAGTCAAAGAGAAGCTAGTTTAAGCTGTCTGCGGAGCATGGTTCATCTATTCAGCTTTTGCCTTGAGATGCCAAGTGAACACGACTGTCTAATATAATATATCTGGATCAGAGAGATTTAAGAATTAGGCACAAGCCAGGCTTTATTGTTGCAAATCCTGAACTGCCTTCCTGGAGCGACTGGCTTGGCCAAACTAGGAATCCATTTACTGCCAGGAAGACTAACAAGCTTATTGCCCCACTTCTCTAAATTTATATAAGCTCCAGACAGCAGGTCCAGTACTGTTGTGCTGATGGTAGCCAATACACAGTACTTCAGAAGAAAGTATAATGTCTTTAATCCTTCTCACCTAATGCATTTAACCTTTGCAGTGCTCTGCCCTGGTTGGAGATTTTTCCTGGCTGTGGCTTGGGATTGGCTAACGTTGGAGGCATGTGGAATCCCAGCCCTTGTACAGTATAAACTGGTCTTTTTCTCTCTGTTGATTTGCACTCGTTGTAATTTGCATTTGAACATGACTGTTTCCTCACTTCATAGGAGAATCCCAAAAGTCAGAGTTGGAAGAGACCTGGTAGCATCTCCCAGCCAATGCAGGACTACGGCCCTACAAAACATTTGCTGTCTTTTTAAAACTAGACTGGAGAAAATGGCGTACATATCGGGGCTTACAGTGCACAGCTTGATGGTCAGGTCTTATCTGATATTGAGCCTATTTTTTCCTCTTAAGTTCATCCTGTTATTTCTAGTTATACTTCTGTGCATCTTGCTGAATAATCCCTTCCCGTTCTTGGTGCCAACATTCTTCTTAGCAAAAATTTAATGTTAGAATCCTGTAGTGAGCTCTCCTATTTACTTCATTAATTCTCTGGCTCATGGAATGTAGAGTGCAAACTTTGGATCATCCACATCCGGAAAGCTCAGTCTCCTGTCAGTATTGAGTCCTGCTCTAATTTAAGGTTGAAGTCAAAAGCCACAACATCCCGTGTGTGTGTGTGTGTGTGTGGCAGTCCACGAGGTCTTCTCCAACCAGCTTTTGTTGAATCAAAGCTGGTATGGACTCTGGTATATGGAACACATGGCCAAGCCATCTTTAGAGGATGTTGAGTCCCTCGGAAAACATTGGAAGCTGGTTGGTCCAATGCCTAATCACCTCACTTGTAACATGAAGTAAACCACCATATACCTTCAATAAGTCATTGCTATTTCATGTCAAAGAGTCCAGCTGGCACATTTGCATCTCTGGGTTGGCCCAGGTTTCAGAGCCATACAAAAGGACAGAAACCACTGCTGCTTGACAGACACCCATGGTAGTCTGAGTTGTGTGGCATTGACACCACAAAGACTTCCAAAGTGTGTGCATAATACCTGTGCATAATAGTAGACTGGTTGATTTGATGTTTCACGTCAGCAACATTCCTTCTTGGTGACAGTAGAGCCAGGGTACTGAAATGAGTTGATGATTATGATGGATGGGGGCAGAAGTTCAGAACCCACTTATATCACTTTGGGCTTCTTCCAGTTATCTTGAAAAGCAAGCTTACTGCTTTTTCCATAAACATATTCAGGGCATTGATGACGTTAGTTTGTGAGGACAGTCTTGTCATCTGCATATTGCAGGTCAGTTATGCTGAAATCATGAAGCACCATCCCGGGTATGTGGCTAGTGACAGCTTCTAAAATTCGCTCAGTAATAGAGCGGAATAGATCAGGAGCAGCCATACACCCTAGATAGATGCCACTGTTGTACTCAGGCTGGTTGGACATAGTCCTCACTTTAGTGAAGCATTTCTGCGAGACGGCAGAGGAGCTTGCCAGGCACACCAGCTGCTTGCAAGCTGAGCCAAAGGGAGCAATTGTCAACGGAGTCAAAGGCAGCTTTTAAATCGGTAAAGACTATATACACCTCATCCTTCCTGTGTTGAAACTTTTGAGCTTTTTCAATAATTTGTCTAATGGCAAAAATCTGCTTGATGGTTGATCAGGCATACACCTGGCTTGCTCTCCAATTCTCAGACTTAATTATTTTTCCAAACGCTTCACTGAGAACATGGCGAGTTATTATATTATTGAAATGTAACTATGCTTGTCAAAGTAAGTGTCGTCATATCGCATTTCACTCGATCTTCACTTTTCTTTTAAAATGGTAGGATCTGTGGAGTCAAATGACAAACTCCCATTGGCTTCAATAGGAGCAGGATACTGGGTTCTTACTTGCTAATGAGCAATAGTCTCCCAGTAATCAATGCATATCAGCAAGGTTATGTGTGGGTTTGTATAGCTCAGTGTTTCCAACAGAGCTATGCTGATTTATTCTAGCTGCAGATCTGGCTCGGTTTTTAATAGCACCTTCTATGGAAGCTCCCACAAAGAGCAAGCATTTTCTTGTCCAGCTATTTAAATAAGGCAGTCATTAGAGAGAAACTCTCTAAATTAAATGTGTACTCGCAAGCTAGAAAGCGTAACGGGAGAGCTTAACATGGCATTACTTCCCTCGCCCTCTCATGCACAAATTAAAGTAGCAAGGACTCTAGAAACATCTGGAGCTGGATAAAGAGAAACACAGCTTCGTGGGGAGATAATAAATACTTGCCATTGCATTTAGAGATTAGCAGTCATGCTGGGATTCAGGCTCTGCAGGGGATGCAGCTCCTTGCTCTGGGCTTTGGAAACACTTTTTTTTTTTTTTTTTTCTTTTTTCCAAGAGTGAGAGAAATCCTGGAGAATCTGAACGCCACCATCCAGTGCAAAAATCCCCTGGTTAAGGGGGAAATGACTGGACTGCACAATTCACCCCAGCATAACTCAATGTTGCTAACTAACTGTATATGACACAGAGCCATGAGGCAGAACAAGTTTCATCCACATCAGACTGCAAAAATCAAAGGGTTATGATATTCCCATTGCACTTCAACTCTTTTAGACCAAACAACCCCTACCTGGCTGGCTCTTCTGCTATTTACCCTTGAGGCATGCCCAGGGCTTCCCGGGGGGAAGGAGGGGAAGTGGGGCAATTTGCCCCAGATCCCAGGCCCCACAGGGGCCCCCACAAGAATATAGCAATACTGTAGAATACAATTTTTTTTTTTATGGAAGGGGCCCCCGAAATTGCTTTGTCCCAGGGCCCCTCAATTCTCTGGGCAGCCCTGGGCATGCCTTTCATTCCCGTGCTGGTTGGTAGGCAGCAATATTTGCAGTTTCACCCGTAGATACAGGCAGGGGCTAACTTTATCCATCCAGGTCTTGATTTGGGCATAGATCCAGCAAAGCACGTAAGCACAGGCATAACTTTAAGCTAGAGAATGCTCCCCATTAGCAGTACTTTCATGCTTTAATTTACACGTGGTGTGAGTGCTTTGCTGGATTGAGGCCTTGGTTTCCTAATATTGTCTCTGCCATTTTGTTCCTCTTGTCCACTTGTTGCTTCACAGATGCTCCACAATCCAGCCAACTTCTCTCCAGCGTAGCCTTCCCGCTGCAACCTCAAAAAGTCTGTTCTTCCCCCCACACACACACTCTGTTCCTCTTCCCTATATATTTTGCAAATAATTCAGGCATTAATGTTTATAGCTGCAATAGGGACCTGCTGACACCCTTCCCATTAGGTTGGCAAGATGTAGGCTGTTGTGAACAGAACATGCTTTGGATTGAGTTCAGGGACTGTTTATTCAGACTGATCCAACTGTTCAGAAAGGCTAGGGTCAGCCAAATGCTGTGGCTTGATCTTATATTTTCCAGCAAGTAAATGTACCAAATACAGTACTTAGGATAATGTGCACAAAAAAGATTAGAGCTATTCAAATAACTGATTTTTTTTCTTTTAATGGTTTGGTTGTTGAACCAGGAAGACAAAAATTTCATGTTAAACTGAAACAATTTAAGACACTTTTTAAATTTTTTCAGCAAACTAAAAATGTAAAACAAAATAAAACTAAACATTTTGTTTGACCCAAAACAAAAATTGGGGGAGAGAGAGTTAAACTTCAAAAAATGGGAATACATTTCAAAATGAACAGTTTTCAATCAAAATGGAAACATTTCATTGAAAAGTTGAAATGAAACACAGATTTCATTTTTTTTGTGGGGGTGGTTATTTTGATCAAAAGAGTTTGGCAAATTCAACGCAAGTTTGTGAAATGGTTCAGATGACCTGAATCTGAGATCTTCAGTGAAAAAAGCCTTCATCTGCATACTTCCATCCAGCGCTAGTTATGAACTAGATTCTCTGCTGGGCTGAGATTCTGCTTTGGTTAAGGGTCCCCGAGATTCTGCTTTGGTTAAGGGTCCCCAAAATTCTGCTTGTCCCCATCCTCAGCACAGGTTAGAGCAGGCTGAGTGCTGTTCTAATCTGTGCTTGCTAGCTAGCAACAGGGACTCAGGGGTATATGTCTAGACAGTGCCCTGTGTCACAGATCCTGGCAAGCATCACTATCTGGTCACTCATTAGGATGGCTGTGAGGGGAATCCAAGCCTTTGGGCTACGGATCCTCTGAAGTGTGTCTAAGCTTCTGGAGCCTAAATGGACTCCAACCACTGCCCCAATCTCAGGATCACTAGGTATAGTCTCCAGGCATGGACCTTCTGTCTGGCATCCTCCTTGAATGTCCAGCTGTCTAGCCTCTCACGATGCCCTTCTCAGTACTTGAACACACTGTTCTCCCAGGACTCCATCCGGATGGCGTGAAGCTTCTGATGGACCATTTGCCTTTCAGGGGCATGTAGTAATTGTGAAGTAGTTCACCCACATGTTGCCCAGTCTAACAATGTTCTGTTGTTTTACATGCGTCTGACGAAGTGGGTATTCACCCACAAAAGCTTATGCTCCAATTCATCTGTTAGTCTTTAAGGTGCCACAGGACTCTCTGTTGTTCTTTTACAGTTAGCCATGTAAAGCGCAGCAGAGTACAGATCATACAAAACAATAAAAGATGCAGTGTCCGTCACTAGCTCATCCTTCCCTTGGAGATCATGTGCATTCTGTAAGTCAGGCAGGGCCCTCCATCCTTCTTGCCTACTCTGCCTCTTCAGCAGCCTCCCTCATCTTAATCTTCTGTAAAATGGCTCCCCATCTCCTCACCCTTTTTCCCCTTCCCATGAGTCCATTTAAAAATTCCTGCTGGGTCACTTGCTGCTTTTGTTCTTCCCTGATAACTTTCCATTATATTCCAAGCTTCCCTTCAGATAAGAGGAGGAAGTGTCTTCTCCCAGCTCCAGCAAGCCCATTGTCCCAAGATGGTGTTCTTTGAATAAACCACTGTGGAGTGCTGATCACTCTGGTCTGGCAGGGAAATGATACACAACTCTGGGTAGATCCATTACAGGCACAATAATTTCATGATATAATTTCATAAAATCACCTGCATTTCAGAAGACTGTACCCCCAATTTGTCACGTCCTGTTCTTCAAGAGCCCAGCATAGCTACATCCCCTGAACAGGGGTGGCTGATCACACCAGGACAAGAGAGAAGCAGCTGTGTTTTTTTGAGTTGAACAGCTTCTGTTTATTCTTAACAAAACAAAAACCATTCTGAACTTTTAAGGCATTCCCTTGCAGGCTCTGAATGGATTAGGGTACATTATCTTTTCATGTTTCAGTTAATTGGTAGAGATTTTCTATTTGCAAAACTTTACAGTATCCTTTTACTACTCAGTGTGTCTTCTGCAACCAAGCATGAAAAGTGTGCGTATATGCCAAATTCAGGGGTTGCTTTATAGAAAGAAATTACTGTCCGTTCAATGGAGTTATCAAAAACAAATTTCAAGGACTTTGCAGTTTTGTTACTTGCTTACAGAAGTTATCATACAAATAGTCTTTAAACCACTGTCTTCATTGTCCCTTCCAATTGCTTATTCTGACTACTTATTCTCACAATTATTTGCACTCCATCAGACGAATAGTTTTTCTTTTGAATAAGGGTTACTATAGTGTTACCAATTCTCAGGATTTTGTCATGAGTCTCATGATAATTGTTCTGCTTAAAGCCCCAGCTCCTGGAGTCCTGGAGGATATGTGATGATTGCAGTCTTCATTCTTAAAGAAAAAGTAAGCTTTTAGGCAGGGTTGAAAGTAAAATGGAGCTCTTACCGGTATGGGGACAGCTCTCCCCCCACCTCCCCGAAAGGGGTGGGGCCTCGGGCAGAAGGGCCAGGGTTGGGGTCAGTGTCCTCCAGCCAGGCCATCTGCGCTGCCTGGCCCACATCGCCTGGGGCTCCAGTAGCGATGTCAAGGGCTTGTGGAGTTTGATTCAGCAAAGCACTTACACATGCGTAACTTTAAGCATGGGGACGGTCCCACTGAGTCAATACGACTTCTCACATATATAAATTTGAAGTGCTTAAGCACTTTGCTGAATTGGGACCAGAGTAGGCCAATAAGGGTAACCTTTGTGGTATTCATATCAAGGGTCATTTAATTATCTAAGTATCTCATGTGCATACAAGACCCAAATATAGAATGGTGAACTGATTATTAATCCAGTATCATTCAGTGTTCCAGGAAACAAATTCACACACACGAGCACTGAAGTCAATGGAAAGACTGCCTTTGACTTCAGTGGGCTTCCTTAGGGAAAACTGGCATTGGATTTTAAGGCCAATACTTTGGGCTCATACTGTTTGTGAACAGTTTTTCCCTCTGAGAATATAAATGTGGCCTTTGTAATGCTGTGAGGATTAGAGAGACCTTAAGGTGATCACCAGAGAAAGAGAGAGAGAGCCTGAGAACTGGTTTTGGGCAGCTTTATTGTAGGTAATATGAACCAAACAGAATACAGAGGTGACATGAATTCCTGGAACAGTTACTAAGTAATCACTAGCTGTGATGTTCATGTCTTGACGTTATTTCCTATGGAAATGGTTTCTCTTTTATGTGGACCTTTGCAAGATGTACAAAGAAACTGATGTCTTGGAATGGCTATGAACCATTTCTACAAGTTAACTTGTTTATTTGACCCAGCTGCTCCCTCTTTCATTCTTCTGCTCCTTGTGAACACAAGTACATTTTTTTCTGGTATGTTTTATCCAAAGATACACTAAATTTGAGGGGAGGAAGGTGCTCTTGTGTATGATTTTAATGTGGATTAAAATGGCAATAGGTGACTTTTTCTCATTCTGAACCTTCCCAAGGGTATATTACTATTGCAGGGAGGTAATGAAACTGTTTACCCACATTAGTTGGGAGCAAAAGAAATTAACCTTAACCTTAGTATGGCACACACAAAAAAAGGAGTCTGTTTTTGTGCTCTTGTCTCAAAGGGCCATGTTCTGTGGCAGATGGTGCATTGACCTCTGCCTGTTTAAATAGTAGAAGATAATTAATAGCTTATATGGAAAGCATTCAAGTTAATGCCTTATTCTTGTTCACAAAGAACTTAATGGAGTATATGGAAGAATTTGTTCACTAATGGGGCTCCGTTGCAGCTTGAGATGAAAGTCTTTTATTTATTAATACCCAAGATGCCTGGATAGTTCAGAGGATTAATAATGTGGTGTGGAGAATTTAAGCTCTAGATCACCTATTCAAAAGTAAACCACATGAGTTCTGACAGCCATTGACGTCTGAGGGTGTTCAGAGATCTGTGAGAAACTAACCGGTGGTCTGTCTGGTGGAATTGCTAGTGGAGAAGTCTTCACATTACCAAAAGTAAACCAACCTGTAACTCACCTCATTTGGCACTAATTAGCTCCTTGTTGGGTGTCTCAGCAGAGAGGCTAAAGACTCAATGGGTTGTGGAGTTTAAGCTTCCCTTTCCCCATTAGAGGCAGTCCTTATAGGCCAAAGTGGATGTTGTTGGGACTAATGGGAAAGCTGGCACTGCTGCTGCCCCATGCCATACTTGTGCATGAGTGTGTTTTAAGGGCTCTGGTAGAGCGGTATGACCCATATGGGGCATATGAATGGTTATAAGGACAGAATATCCTTCCTTGGCTTTTGATTTCATTGTGTTGAGGTAAAACACTTACAGCTCCTCGTAAACATGGTGTGTCATTTATTACAGGAACTGAGAGCAAAGTGGACAGTGACCGACAAACCAGGTTACTCGGGCTGGGTTTGTTTTTTTTAATTATGCTGGATATAATACTTCGGTTCATTTGACATGACTCTCAAACGTGGTAATTACCGCGTTGGCAAAACTGTAACAAAAGTGCATTATTTTCCATCTTAAAACAGGGCTTAATTGAAGAGCTCATGAAAATTAGATGACTAATTGGTTTCTTTTCTCTGAGTTTTTTAAATGAAGCTTCCTTTTTTTGCTCTGATACAGTGGTGCTAATGGCACATCATCTTTTGTCTGATGTTCTTCATTCTTGTATAGATGCCTTGTCAGATCATTTTTATATAGGTTTTTCTGTCATAAAAGGTGAATGAGAAATGAACATCTATATACCTGGGGGAGGGTTGTGAAGTGGTTAGGGCAGGAAACTGAGTCAGGAATTCTGGGTTTTCTTTGTGAACTTGCTGTGATCTCTTAAGCAGCTCAAATATCCAAAATTCCACCTTATTTTGAGTGGCCAACTTTAGACATCCAAATCCTGATTTTCAGTTATTCTGAAAATAATTGGATGCTTCTGAAACTTGTTTAAACTTTTCTGTGCGTCATTTGAGTATTTATTCATCAGTGATTTGTGAAGCACTTTACAGGGTTTGAGTGTAAGGAATTTTTTTAAGGCCAAAGTATTATTTTGATCTCCTGAGGTTGGGATTTTCAAAGAAGCCTTATAGGAGTTTGAATTCAAAGGAAGTTGGGTGCCTGCTTCTTTTTAAAGCCTCTTTGAAAATCCCAGCATAAAGATGAAACCCCTCCACCTAGCAAAACCTACAGCGGACAAGGATTTGTAGTATAAAAATGTCTCTCAGCTGGTGAGACAGCATGTGGGGGGAAGGAAGTGATTCTCTAGGTGGTTATTATTTGTATTACCATAGCTCAGAGAAGTCCTAGTCATGGAATAGGAGCCCATTGTGCTAGGTGCTGTATAAAACTGAACAAAGAGATAGTCCCTGTGCCAAAGAGCTTACAGTCTAAGAATAAGACTGGAGATAAATGGTGGATACAGACAGATGGAAGAGTACAAGTAAACACTGGCACAATATTGTGCCAGTATGACGGGCTGTCATCTTAGCACACACCAGCTGTGTAACTGTTATCAAGGGGTTTTTTGTAGGCACCTTGGCAACAGACTTCTAAGAGTTTTGAAAGTTTATAATGAGTTCAGTTTGCAGATGTTTATCTGGAGCTCCTCAAAAGCATGAGGGGCAGTACGAGCAACAGCATGAAGATGCTGGTTTGAAAACAGATGCTATGCGATTATTTTATTGATAAGATTGTTTTTCTTCAAGTGATGGTCCCTATATGGATTCCAAACATGGGTGTGCATATGCACTGGAGCAAGATCATTTCCGTCCTGATAGATCACCAGGTGGAAGGATATCAAGGGATACACTGGCCTTACAGCAGAGACTTGAACTGGTAATTCCAGCTCTTCTCAAAATTCACATGAACAAATAGTGAAGACTCAGGAAGCTCAGTCTGTTTAATTTATCAAAGAGAAGGTTCAGGGTTGACTTGATCAGTCTATAAGAACTAATGTGGGGAACAGAAATCTGTGCTCTTCAATAGAGGGCTCTTCAGTCTAGTAACCAAGACTAGTCTACCAAGACCCAATGGCTGGAAGTCCAAGCTAGGCAAATTCAAAAATGAAATATGATTCAACTTTTTAATAGTGAGGATAGTTATGCTTTGGAATAATTTACCAAGGGTTGACAGTGATGGAGAATACACACCACAATTTAAAAATCAATATTGGATGTTTTTCTGAAAGATATTCTCTAGTTCAAATGGGAATTAATTCTGTCAAGTCCAATGGCCTCTGTTATACAGGAGATCAGACTAGAGGATCACTGTGATCATCTGTTCTGCCTTTCTAATCTGTGAATCTCTGACTTTGCATTTTCCATGTAATTATTTGAGTGCTTTACAAATGTAAATAAATTAAGCATCAAAGCCCTCCTGAAAGGTATGTATATATTAGTATCCCCATTTCGAGATGTGGAAGGTATGCTATGGAGCAAGGAATCCCAGATCTCCTGACTTGCAGTGCTGTGTTGTAACCACAAGACAGTAATTCCTTTCCTTCCAATATGCACCTCCATGCACACTTGAACAGATGGTACTATTCCTTAAATACAGTCAGAATCTGTAGAGACTTGCTCCATAACACTTAATGGGAAGAGGAATGGACCCACTTCTTTTTTTAATGGTGCCTTTTCCTTTTTGGTGCCTTTTTCATAGCAGCACTTTTCTTCCCATGGCACCTGTATATACAGTTTGCACTGATGTCATCTGTTGTTTTTTTTAGGCTGTTGGCTTTAGTAAATCAGCCCAAGACCAGAGCTGGGGAGAATGAAACTATGTTGGAAAGGTTCCCATCCAAAGAAATCTAATTTTAAAATGAGCTGGAGCAGTTTGCAATTCAACTTAACAGTGGGAATCAATCTTCAGGCAACAAAATGGTTATGAGACTATTGGCTTCCAAAGCAAACAAATTTTGCAATTGATTTGGCCTAAAGTTAAGAACCAGGCTAGTAAAATTTAATATATGGATGCAGGAATTGCTTTGCACAAACGTGTTTGGAAGTAGAACCCAGAGCCAGTGTTCAGTAAAGTAGTTCTTGCTTGGTATTGAGCAACGCCCTCAGCTGTGACTTTGATAGGATGCTACTGAGGCTGGCTGAACATCTTGTAGGAGGAACTCCTCAGTAGTCTGGAGTTTCAGTCCCATGGAAGCCAAGACCCTACTAGGAATGAGAATGATCCCCAACACACTCAGCATGATGAACTTTTTCTCTTTCTCCAAACCAGCCTTTCAAGACAGCTCTTCTGTTTTGAAAGGCCCCGGCACCTTTTAACCTTGTAACTTTACATAGAGCTGATGAAAGGTTTTTATATGTATACTTATGGGCAGATTTTCAAAAGATCTCTACAATTGGGGCCAGATTCTCAGAAGCGTGGAGGATGTTTGATGCTGAGCTGTTTAGAAAATCTGGTCACAATGGGTATGTCTACATTGTAATTAAAGATCTGTGGCATGGCTGCAGCTGGCCCAGGTCAGCTGGCTTGGGCTGTGGGGCTAAACATTGCAGTATAGATGTTCAGGCTCGGGCTGGAGCCCAGGTTCTGAAACTCCATGACGGAGAGAGTCTCGGAAACTGGGCTCCAGTCCAAGTCCGAATGTCTACACAGCATTTTTAGTTCTGCAGTCCGAGTCCAGCAAACCCGAGTCCATTGACCTGAGCTCTGAGACTCAGTGCCATCATTTGTTTTTATTGCAGTGTAGACATAAGCAATAAGAGCTGCAGGGTGCTGAGTGCGCAGAAACCTGGCTCAGGAGATCTTTCAATAATTGGGCCCCATGTGAACCCTTTCTTCCCCCTCCCCCTACATTATAATTTCTACTGAATAGTTACAAATTCCATTGATTTAACTCACTGTTAAGGTAATACATTTATTTTTCTTATTTTTATCTTTCAGTGCATAATAGACTTAACTGCTGTTAGTTAAATACCTCCATTAACTTACCCTTCTCTGACTCATTATGTGCTGTTTTTGTTCTCTCACTTACACTTCAAAATCTTACTTTCTGAAATGTCAAACACACTTTGGTAAATTTCATTTTATTCTGGCATTTAATTGCATTCAGCTTTGCATCCTCTCCAGTGAAGATAATGAGTTTGTCTTAAATCCATTTCTTGTTTGAAGATACAGTTTCCCAGATTGGGTGATAATTAACTCTGCTTTTAAAAAATCTCTTCTCAATTAAATTTTCTCTGGTTTATATAGGTCCAGTCTAGTTTCTTAGTCATAACCCATTTTTAGAGGCAAAGGATAATCTGAAGTGTATATAGCAATCATCAACTGATATTTCAGGATCACATCAAATGTAAGCAAGTTTGGTTCCTTGAAAACAGTGGCCCTGCAATTCATCAGTGGCTGATTAGATCTCTGTTTGGACACACATTATGTTTGGATGGATTTCTGCCATGCTAGATCAAGAAACTGCCATTTAATCGTTTTATCACTGTAGTCCTTTTCGTATGGTATTTTCTTTCCAGGCTCCTCTGGCTCAGAAAAATGAATCTGGAGTCTTCTATAATTATAGTCTTGATGCTTCATATGCTCAGTTTAATCACTTACCATGATTTCTTTGCTCTGACCTCTCCATTTTTTAATGTTTTTACATTTTTATGTGCAACTAAAATCAAGTTCATTAAGGACTTCAAAAGCATAGACTGGTATTTTTAGAGAGTCCAAAGGGTGTTAGGTATGCATCTCCCATGGACAGTGGGAGATAGGTACCTCCATTCTTGAAAATCCCCACCTTAATAATTACCATCTCTTTATACTTTAAAACCATCCTAATTCACCTGGAATGCGAGCTGTGTGCCTAACTCCCCTAGTCCATTAAAATATTTCAAAGTAAATATATTTTGCAAATTAACAGGTTTTCTGGCTTCTAGTCCACTGCTTTGTCTACTAGACTATACTGCCTCCTGTTGCTTCACTTCAATAAAATGTTCAGTTGTGACTCTGTGCTTTCAAATTTTAAGCCTAGCTAGAGGCTGAGGGGTGAATTCCATCTCATTCAGTCTCTGCTTAGCTCCCCAAGCAAATCTTGATCACAGGCCAAGATTTTCAAAAGTGGCTAACAGTCATGGGTGTCCTGACACATCTTAAAGGGGCTTGCTTGATTTTCCAAAAGTGCTGAGCATCATCCCTGTGAAAATCAGGTCTCTTTAAGGTGTCTCAGGTTGAGTGTGCAAAATCACTAGTCACTTTTGGAAAATCATGGTCCTGATTTCATAGGGGCGGTCCCGATTTTGGGATCTTTTTCTTATATAGCTTCCTATTACCCCTCACCTCTGTCTCGATTTTTCACATTTGCTGTCTGGTCACCCTATGGTCATAGCACATAAGGTAACTGCAGCTAAGGTCTTCTGTTCACAGCTCTCCCTGTCTTCCACATGAATGATTACCCAATTATAACATACCTTTATAACAAGTATGTTTGGCTGCATGGTGCTGCTGCTGTGGTGGTGGTGCTCTGTGTGTGTGTGTGTGTGTGCATGTGCACGTGCACGTGAGGGGGGAGGGTTTGAAGGAAACAAGCTTATTAATTTGGGGGTTGGATTTTTGTTATGATGATTTTGTGGTGATGCAGGCTATAGGTGCTGGATTGACATCTCTCAAGAGTGAACTCATTTGCAGAAGCAGGGCATCAAGGGCATTGGGCAGTACAGCTCCACCAGTGTACCTCATCTGGATCAGCCACCTCTAGGAGTAAAAGAAATTCATTCTCCAAAGCCCATTCACTCCTTGTGTTCTCAGCTGAGACTGCAAATAAGGAAGCCAGTTAATGCTAAATGCAGTGGTGTTTTTGTAATGAGAAGTCAATTCAGACCACTGTCTCATTTCATGTACGTTTCTAAATATCTACTAAAAGTTAATCATTTTGGGTTGCTATTGACATGAGCTGGATTGGAACTACCAACGAAGAGGGCTGTGCATTCCATTACCCAAATCCCTCAGCCATCCATTGCATTGAAGATAGAATTCCCAAATTCTGCTCATGACTCTTTTCTAAGCCATTTATCTAACTGAAGCAGAGTTCTACTGCTTTAAGATGATCCCTTCTGGTTCCTTAGCAGAATAACATTGGAAACTTGATAGGGTTGGGGTTTTCAATATGCTTCCCATGCTTATAAGCCACAAAGGTAATAAATTCTAAAGGCCACAGCATACCATGGGGCTGCAACCTAATCATTGTTACTATATGAAGTCTCAAAATAGAGGCCCACATTTATTATTCTTTTTGCAGTACAAAAAGTAAACAGGCAAACAAGCAAATGGCAATTTGATTTCTGCAGTGCAGCCTGCCACTAGAGTTGTTTATTGATTCAATACACCCTAATTAAATTTGAAGAGCCATTAGTCAATTTTGCCACCAATACACTAAAGTTTTACTCTGAATATTGCAACTAATTCAATTAAAATTCTGCAGAGGATGATGAATTCTCAGCTAGGTAACTGACAAATTGTAATTATAAGTCATTTAAAATATAACTGACTTTAAAATGCCTGAGAAATTCACCTTTTCTGTGCTCCATATGCCACAAATGCAGACTGATGTGTTGTCTTCCCAATGACACTTAAGACAGACTGAGGTGTCCAGCTGTTTCTACTGGGAATTTTCACACCATCTGAGCGAAGCATTTGGACTTGTCTCACTGTACCAGTCGATTTATTCCAGATCAGCCCTGACTGCTTTAAATTGCAACCATATATCACTTCCGCCTAAACATATAGCAAAGTTTTAGCACGTTAAGCAAGGATGAGTTTGTCTGACCCCTGGATTTAAAAAACTCCCAATAACTATAGCAACTTAAAAATGCTGAGGCTGAATAACCTGGGCTAGGATCTGACAGCCTGTCTCTGGAAGCTTTGCTATTTGAGTCATTCAGAGACACTGATGCCTTTAACAACACAAGGGACTTCTCAAATTCTTTTCTGGCTTTAGCACTTTGAAAGTTTTGTCGCACTGGTGGGGCTAGATTTTTGACTGAGCTCAGGGCTGCATTTTCCTGTGCTCAGAGCCCAAAACTGCAGCTAGATTTCAAAAAGTGCTCAGCCCCCAATGCAGTGAGCTTCTTTGAAAATCTGGCCTAGATGATGAGTACTCAGGCAAAACTACTCCTGATTGTCAGGGAGATTTTGCCTGTGTCATGACTGAGCCACAAAGTCTCTGTGATCAGGGAAAAATAGAGACATGCAATAGACTGTTGGAGTTCACTGATAAATGTGGTGTGGGAGGTATATACTGGAATTATCCGTTTTGACATCATCTCTTGTGGTCATTACGGTCAATGATAACTAGAAGTAAAGCCATGAAAATAGAAGCAAAATCTCCATCTCACCAGGACAGCAAATTATATGTTCGACATTTAATACAAAGGCAGGTCGGACCAACCATACTTAGCTGTAATTGGCGGTAACACACTGTATCTGCAGCTGAGTGTTGTTCAAGCAAAAACATCATATTTCTGCCTTCCCTTTTCTTTCAAGTTATATGCAATCCACTCTTCACAATGGGGAGCCCCACTGAGTGCTACAGGCAAGGGACAGAAATCTCATCAAGCTCCAATAATATGTTTTCCTAAGGCCACCTTTTGCTTTCTATTTCTTCTTATTCTTTTTGCGTTCTTTTCCAATTTTCCTTCCTCAGTGGCTCTTCCACCCTACTGACCAGAAAGCTACATGATGCTTTGGCACAGAGAAAATAGAATAATATGTCCTTTCTGTCACACACACACACGTCCTATGGGATTTACACCTTCCTCTGAAGTGCCTTGAATTAGCCGCTCTTGGACACAGGATGCAGGGTTAGAGATGGCCCAATCTCATATGGTCTTTCCTGTGAGAACAGAGAGGGAAGAAGAAAGGTTTCTGAGGGGCTAGCCTCTGTTTTATTCCCTGTGTTTATGCCATGTTCAGCGGGAGAGAGATCCTGGGTCCTGCATGTTTCTTCACTTCCTTTTATTGCTCTCCTCTGCCTCACACCCTCATTAAACCTGCTGCCTGCCTGCCCCTGTCTCCCTATTGGTTGGAAATACTGTCTTAGGCCATCCCTCTAGTGTTCTCCTTTTGGGGCATTTAGCCCAGGATTTACACCAAGGCTTGGTCTACACTACAGTGTTTTGCTGGCAGAACTCTGTGTGTGTGTGTGGGGGGGGGGGGAATCACATGCCCTGGCTGACAGAGTTACGCTGGCAAAACCCTTGGTGTAGATGCAACAATACTGACAGAAGAGGGCTTTTGTCAGTATAGTTGCTGTCATTCAGGGAGATGGTGTAGCTATGCCAGCACACACTGTTCCTTTTCCCAGCACACACTGTGGCTATAACTTCACTAGAGAGTTAGTGCAGATGTCTTAAGTCAATGGGAGAGAGCTCTCCCGTCAACTTAATTAATCCACCCCCAATGAGTGGCAGTAGCTATGTCAATGGGAGAAGCTCTCCTGCCAACACAGCACTGTGCACGTTGGCACTTAGGTGGGTGTAACTTAAATCACTCGGGGTGGCTTATTCACAGCCCTGAGTGACATATGTTGTTGTCACATTGTCTGATATGTGGCTCACGGTGGAGAGTGCCAAACACAGGTCATACTGTCAGAGAACAGGGAAGACAGCTCTGCTGGGCAGCATCACAGTTCTATCGACCTAAGCTGTATTGTGTGTCTCCACCAGGTTGCTCAGCTGATATAGTTATATCAGCAAAAGTTTTGTAGGTAGGCAAACTGTCGGATATTAGACTAAAGTTGTTCCTTCTCTAGTGACCTTCAGAGGAGATTCAGGTACTGCAGCTGCTCATGCTGCATCCTACAAGAAAGGCATTGGAATTAATATATGCTAATGACACTGTAAAACCCCTGGCCTCTAGCTGGCCTGAGGGTGAGTTTTATGTTGCACCCAGACCCAGATGATCTTCATTACAGTGTGTCATGTTATCTGTTAATCCATTGGGCTGTATATTGTCTGTTTTTTGAAATACGGCTGAGCAATACCTCAAGATTAAATTGTGAAAATTTGCAGAGAATCCTGTGGCACCTTATAGACTAACAGACGTTTTGGAGCGTGAGCTTTCGTGGGTGAATACCCACTTCGTCAGACGCGTCTGACGAAGTGGGTATTCACCCACGAAAGCTCACGCTCCAAAACGTCTGTTAGTCTATAAGGTGCCACAGGATTCTCTGCTGCTTTTACAGATCCAGACTAACACGGCTACCCCTCTGATACTTGTGAAAATTTGTCATCCTAAATTTTCACAATGATTTCATCATGACTTTTTTTTTTTTTTTTTAAGTCAATGGAACTAATTTATATTTTTAGCTTGAAGGTCTCATTTAAGGAATACTTAGGTGCAGTCTGTATGTGTGAGCTTCATTAACCTGTCACCTCCCGAAGTGCTTATAAATTGAGACATCTATCATTCTGTCAGCTTCGTGTCAAGACCACTTAAACACTATCTGCCTATCATCCTGAAGGTTTTTTCCCCACCATGAATACTGAAGCAGAACTCCCAAACTTTGTGATTCTCTGAGCTAGTAGATTTGAAATAGCATGAAAGACAACTGGCTGCACTAGAGAAGAAATTAGACAAGGGTGTACAATGAATCATGCTGAAATCTCAATGCATCATGAAATTTTCCGGAGAGAGTATTTTGTATACTGACAAAAACATGATCAGGCTTCACTCTATTAATTTATAGCATTGCTGAGACTGCAACAAGCAATTGGCGGAGTCTGATCAAGTAATTAATTGTACTTATGAACAGTATGTCTACCTTTTTTATTTGCTCATCTCCGTGGTATCAGAGCATCAGTGTATTTACATACCATCACTCTGAAAGATACTGTCTTGCCTGCTTCCTTGAACAATACTATTAGTGGAAGGCTAGACTTGTGGTTGAGGCACTGGACTGGGATTCAGGAGGTCTGGTTCAATTGGTGGCTCTGCCACAGACTTCTTTTGTCACCTTGGGCAAGTCAATTAGAGCTTGTCTATGCTGTCCAGCAGCTCAGACTACAGGTGTAGGAATAGTACCGTGCACAGAAGTGCAATGCTGTAACTTCCCTGTGTGGACACTGTGAGCGTGTCTACACTACAGGGTAACTGATGTCAATCAGAGGGGTGACCTAAGCGACATGAGTTACACTGACATAAGCACTGGACTGGACAGCGCAATGTCAGCGGGAGAGCTTTTCCCACCGACAGAGCTACCGCTGCTCATGGGGCTGGAGTAGTTAAGCTGATGGGAGAGCTCTCACCCATCAGCTTAGTGCAACTATGTTAAGAGAATTTACAGCAGTGCAGCGATGCTCCTGTAAACTCTCTAGTGTAGCCGTAACCTAAAAGGCTCCTAGTTCTTATTAATTTAGTCCTCTTCACGCTGCTATTCACCCATCACAGTCCAAACTGCAGGCCTCTGAGGACATTGCCTGATTCTCTCTGGGCCTTACTTCCCTATCTGTAAAGTGATGATATTCCCTTCTCTGTACCCTTTACATATCTTGTCTATTGAGATTAAACTCTTGTGAAGGGAGGGATTGCCTTAAGGTTTGTATGAAGCCTTGGACAATGGGTTCCTGACTGCCTCTGAAACCTGTAGTGCTCCATAATGCAATAGGGTGGGGCTGGGGTTAATATAATGCTCTGTTTTGCATATTTCAGTCATTACAGTTGCACACCTGTTTTGGGAGGCGGGGTTTCTACAGTGACGGTAAAACTCCCTATGTCACTCTACGGAATGGTGGCAGAGCCACGGTACTACAGATGTGCCACCATGGCACCCGTATTGTAGACTTAGCTTCAGTTATGCAATTCCCATTGACTTTTTTTATATAACAAATTCCATTATGCTCTTTTAAATAAAATGCAGAGGGATTGCTCTCCAAAGACAGGATTATGGCAGGTGGAAAATAAAATTGTCCTCAATCCCTGCCATATGCTGTGATTTTTAAAAAGGGTGGTCTTTGTAACTCCCTCCCCCTGCCCTGTTTTTTCCCATGCTTTTTGATCAAATGTATGATGGTTCCATTGAGCTGTGATTTCTTCCTCTCCATTGTCCTATCTTTGGATCTCAGTTTTTTCCCCACCATTATATAAAAAGAGCCTGTTTTATGTGTGGACCGGTGCAGTTATAAGTGATGACAGGGACAATTTCCAATTGCCTCTGCGAGCTGCCACATCTGGTTCCCTGCCAGGGATGATATCTGCAAGGCACTGAACAAAATCAGAAGACTAAAATAATTTTTCTTGAGCGAGATTGATTTTGAATTGCATCTGTGGAGTGAGCTAATTAGACTTTTTTCTATTTACTTCCAGTTCAAAACAAGCCTGTTTTATATAAGCCTCCAGGAAAAGCAATCTGCTTGCAATTGCAGCACATACTCAGTGGGTCCTCGCTCTCACCACCAGCGGAGCAAAATTCTGGTTTTTGTTACAACAGTGCAAATTTGGAGTTGCTCCACTGAAGTCACTGGATTTACATCAGTGTCTAACTGAGAGTGGAATCTGGCCTAGTGACCTCAGTTAGGGTGACCAAACAGCAGGTGTGAAAAATAGGGATGGGGTGGGGGGTAATAGGAGCCCATATTTGGGGGGGAAAAAAAAAGCCCCAAATATCGGGACTGTCCCTATAAAATCAGGACATCTGGTCACCCTAACTTCAGTAGAGTTGCACTGGGTGTAAACCAAGGCAGAATTTGGGACTCTGGATTCTGCAGAAGTGAAAATACATTCAGTACACATGCCAAAGGGTAACATTCACAAGCTCCTGTTCAGTACTTAAATTGCCACCTAACAGCACTGGGATTTAGGATGGTGTTTGTTGTAATGCTTGGAATTCCTGTTGTCAATAGTGGTGTGTGTGTGCATAGCACATTACAGAATAAAGAAACTGGGAACAAGGTTTCCAAAAGTGACTTGAGATTTTAGATACTACAGCTTTTGGGTGACCAGTTGGAGACATATTTGAGGGCCCTGATTTTTCAGAGTGCTGACCACGCAGAAAAATTAGGCCCCTTTAAGTTGTCTCATGTCGGGTGTCCAAAATCACTAGTCACTTAAAAAATTTTTTTGCCACAACTCTCTGCCCCAGATAGATTAGGATTTCAGTTTTCTATTATGTGACATGATGCAGGGAGGGAAAATATGTTACAAAATAAATGATTGAGGTGTTAAGGGATTCACTAGGGAAACATTGTTTTAATCTCTCTCTGTAGATAAAGGTTCAGAAGTAGATGCACAAGACAGAATAGTCAGTATTTGGTTGTTCATAGAACATCAGCACTTTTTAACTGTCTGCTGGGTGGCAATTTTGCTTTAGTTTTCCACCAACTTAAGAGCCCATCCAGTTAAGTGTTCTGAAAAGACTAGGGTATGGCTACACTTGAAATTTGGCAGCACTTTGAAGTGCGAGTGTGGTCGCAGTGCCAGCGCTGGGAGAGAGCTCTCCCAGTGCTGCACGTACTCCACCTCCTCATGGGGATTAGCTTGCAGCACTGGGAACCGCGCTCCCAGCACTGCGGCACTGTTTACACTCGCGCTTGACAGCGCTGTATCTTGCAGCGCTCACACCCCTGAGCGAGAAAGTTGCAGCGCTGTAAAACGCCAGTGTAGCCATGGCCCTAAGAGGGTCGGAAGTGATAGGCTGCAGGAGATCTTTAAATACTGGCCTTTCTCAACTTTTCAACTAGATTGCTGTTAAATATGACTCTTAAGTATAGCACGACAGATGTTTATATAGAATAGTTCCTGACTCAGCTAAAGACAAAGAAGCTCCTTTTAACAATTAAACCTTCTATTGCATCTCTTGGGGTGACATTCACTTATACTTAAGGGCCAGAATAAGGCCTACATACGTCTTCATTCCTACTTAAGCACTCCTTTTAAGGGTTTAAGTGGTGCATCAGGGTAGTGCTTGCCCTTTGTTCACTGGTGAATTATACCTTGGTGAGGAAAACCCCCAAGGAGCTGGCTGACAGCAATTTGTTAATTGCAAAGTACAGCAGCACAATAAATCCAGGTTTAGGGACAGATTTTTCTACCAAGCTCATCATCTTGAGTGTATAATGCCTTTCCCCTCTCCCCCCTCATTTTGCAGTCAGTTTCTACTAGTGTATGTAGTCTGTCAGAGTTAGGGCATTAGTTGTTTCTTATAGCAGGTCAAACAGATCATTAGTACAGTAGTGTTTATTTTCCAGGAAATATTCCCAGTGAGTTTGGCGATGACTCAGTTCCAGCCCTATACAGCCAGCCACTTCAGCAAGGCTCTTAAGCACATGGTGAATTTGAATGTTGTATCTACTACACTCTCATAGTTTGGACTGTGAGGGTGTGAATAGCCGTGTATGCCACCAGCTAGGAATCTTTTGATGTGTGGCTGCAGTGTCCACATGGCGGAGTTATAGCATGCCACTGCTCTTCAAACTTCCCTCTTCCCCCAGTACAAACTGTGGGGCAGCGTGTAGACAAAACCTTCTCTGTTTGTGAAAAGTGTCGGGCTAACAGATCTGGAAACCAGTGAGCAAACAGAAGAGGTTAAAGTGTAACATAGACCTCCTAGGATTAGCTGGGTGTATCTCACTTAATTATTTGCCTGCCATTGCAAGGGGCCTCAAGCACTGATGCACCTTGGTCCCTCCTGTTCTCTGGCTGTGGCACATGAGTCTAGTCTCCTGTGGACTGTAACACTTTGATTTCATTTCGGTGGTTGGGTTTTGTGTGTGGGTTCTCTGGGCGATATTGGTGGCCTATGATACACAGGAGGTCAGACTAGATGATCTGGTGGTCCCTTCTGGCTTTAAACTCTACAACTCAGTGCTTACTTCATACTGAATTGTCACATTAGCAATATAACCTCTGTGGAGGGATCACTTCTAGCGGTGAGTAACTCAGTCCATAATCCCTCTGCTAAGACAAGTGCCAGTTGCAATATAAACACCAGCCCAGCAGGACCTGAAGCCAAACCACCATCTCATTTCACATAGGCTAGAGTGAAGCTATCTGATGCCAATTAATTTTGGTCACTACCCACCCAACAATGAATTGGAGCCTGAGCAATGCAGGTTTTGCACTGTCCACACCAGCACTATGTCATCGGAAGACGCTCTCCTGCCAACATAGTGTTCCTTTTCTCGCCGAGGTGGAGTAATTATACCGACGGGCCAGTGCTCTCCCATCGGCATCCAGCATCTTCACCAGATGCGCTCCAGTGGTGCAGCTGTGGCAGTGACGCTGCGCTGATGTAGCGCTGTCGTGTAGACTTGCCCTCCGTTCCTGAGGCAAATCATTTAAAACAAACACATCCCCCCCCCCCCCCAATGTTATGGCTCTTGCCCCAGTATTTTTCTGGAGCTCTGCTGTGCAAAGAGTTGCTCTTGCAAACGTGTCACCTCTTTTGCTGTAACTGCTGTGTGTGTCAGTGCATTAAGAATTCTTCAATGGCTTCTGAGCTTCTCCCCTCAGCATAGTTAATCTGCCTCTGCAAGAGAGAGTAGCTGTGTCGATGGGAGAAGCTGTCCTGTCGACATAGCGTGGTTTACACCGGGGGTCAATGTAACTGCGTTGTTCAGGGGCTTGGATTTTCACACCCTGAGCGACATAGTTATACTGATGTATGTTTATAGTATAGAACTAGCCTAAGTCTCTGCAGCCTTTTGGCTCTTTATTTTTAACACAGTGGCTTTTGCTTCTTTCTCTTTCCCCACATACTATTTCCCTCTTCACATTAATTGTCTACAGTGAATCAGTATTTGGTATAAACAAGCCACTTGATTTTTTTTTTTTCAGGTGGCATGTGACTCCCCACCCCCGTTTATCTCTTCCCAGAGTCAAATAATTAAAGGGTGTTTGTATATAACTGACGGTGTAGTTTATGCTGCCATTAATTTTATTGCCATTACATCTGCTATTGCCAAATGATGTGAAGAACAGCAAACAGAATATTTGGCTTAGTGCAGCAAGTGGGGAAGGGAGAGGACAGATACATTTTGGAATGCTACTGGCTATTACATTATCAGATGGCTGATGTAAACAACAGACATACTCATACCAGCAGGTTCTAGAGATAAATAATGAATTGGATTCCTGCTGTTTTTTACGTGCAGATCATAATTGACGGCATCTTGCCTCAGCGCAGGTTACTGGTGCTGTTCTGCAGCTGCTATCTTCTTATTTTTTAAATATTGTTTTATTTATGTTCTAAAGTAGAGATCAGCAAATGCATAGGAAATGTAGAAAGCTTAAATTGATTGGTGCATGAGAAAATGTTACATCTTATGATTTTGAACATGGTCCCCTAAGGCCCTGACCCTGCAATGAATCCCTCAGATGGCTTCCCTCTTCTTTATGCTCTGTTAAAGGCCAGTTCAGCACCCACTGAAATCAGTTCCATATAGGATTTTTCAGTGGTAGAGATGAAAAGGCTTTACAAAGGAAAGTCAGTATTATTATCCTGATATCACAGATGAGGAAATGAAAGGACACAGATGACTTGCCCAAGGTCACATAACATGTCAGTGGCAGGGTTTGGAATAGAATCTGGGTTCTCTGACTCCCAGCCCAGTTCCCTATCTCTTGGGCCATGCTGTCTCTTTTCCCTCTTCTCCTTCAAGCTTTGATGCAATTCTATTCCTATCAGTTTAACATTGATCATAGACAGATGAGAAAACAAAACATAGACCTTGAAAACACTGTTTAATTTAATCTCTAAATCTAATCACAACATCTCTCAGTATTCTTACCAGGAGGGGAAAAAAACTGAATTATGAAATGCAAAATAAATAGTTTAGTTTTACCCCAATGGTATTTTGATTTAAAATGTAAACTAGAGTCAGATCACTAGCACAGACAGACTGCAAAACTGATTGCCACCCCAGAAGCTGATGTCCCAAGGCCCAAAAAAGTCTGTTGTATTACTAATTCTGTGCTTTTCATACTCTGCTCTGTCCTTTGAAGCTACTCACAAGAATCATGCAACCTAAGGGAATAGCAAAATGTAAGCACAAGAGACCGGAAGAATTGTGCTAAACACCTGATGGCGACTCTGGAGTACGGTTTCTGCAAAGGTTGCTGCATGCTTGATGACTACATTGCTCTGAAAAGCGACTATGTAAAAATTGCAGCCTTCCCCTGTGTATTTTCTGAGTCCTATCTGCTTACTTTAGTGACTAAATAGGCTTTACCTTTGCTAGTGCTGCAGAGCCAATGCAGTTCTGGGAGAGTGAGATAGATTTATTCTAAGTTTTGACTGCAGAATCTCTGTGGTTGATGATGTGACCCAGAAAGATTCCAGCTCGTCTTTGCAGATGTGGAGCTGGGTAGGCAGCACCAGCAGACATAATGTGGAAATTATTGCCAAACGAACATGGGAACCCATGATGCTATTTTTCGTTACTTTTCAGAGCAGAAATCTCACGTGGGCTTTGATTTTGGAAAGTACTTAAGCACGTGCCAAACTTTCACCAAGCGAGCAGTCCTGTTGACTTTGGTGAGATTATCTATATGCTTAAGTAGCTTCCAGAATCAGGCTCTTTAAATGTAGCATAAATTTCAGTCATTTCACTGGTCTTGTCTTGGTCACAGATCTGAACAAGCGCATCCTGCTGCCACACACGAGGATGGCTCTGAGCAGGGCCGCCTGGTGGGACGGCAAGTGGGGCAATATGCCTCGGGCCCCTCAGAGGCCCCATGAGCCCTGGCCCAGCAGGGGTCCGGGTCTTTGGCGGCATTTCGGAGCGACTGAAGGACCTCCCGCTGCCGAAATGCCACCAAAGACCCAGACCGCTGCAGGGTGAGTACAAGCGCCGCAGCTCCCCCGCTTTACCCCAGGCCCCCTGAATCCTCTGGGCAGCCTTGGCTCTGAGGGGAATCCAAACCCCTGTGTGTGTTACACTTCCTAGAGCCTCAGCAGGCTGCAGCACTGCCTCCTCCCATGGCACACTCTGGCTCATTGCCTCAGCACAGGCTACCTCTTCTCAGAAATGGAACTCCTCAGCTCCCCTGCCTTAGTCCTTGGACGAGGACTGACCCCCGGTTAACACAAACCTTTCCTGGAACTCCTCCTGAAAAGTGTGAAGCTTCTGGTTACAGTTGTAAAATAGTCACACACACACCTTGCACAGCCTAACACACACCTTGCACAGGAGAGTACAGATCATACACAACAGTAAACACGAAATTAATGTCCCTGCCACAGTTTCCCCACCGTTCTGTGGAATTCTTTGGGGGGGGGGGGGTGTCTGAGTCCCTTGGGTTGTCCAGAGTCCTTGGACCCATCTGGGCTCAGGAAAGTGGGCCACCAGATCATCTGGTCTGACTTCCTGTCTATCACAGGCTGTTAACACTGTCCAGCACCTGTGCGCTAAATCTAACAACCAAAATTGGACCAAAGTATTACAGCCCTTATAACATTAAATAGTTATGGGCCAGAGGCAGAGAATAGGAGGGACTGAGATGTCTAAGGCTCCTGCAATGGCAGGCAAATGATTAAGTGAGATATACGCAATAATCCCGGCAGGTGACCTGCACCTATGATTGCCACCTTTCTAATGGCTGGTAACTGGACTCCCAAGATCGTGCCCTCTGCTTTGCCTCTTCCACCAGCCCTGTCCTTGCTCCATGGCTTCACTCAAGGCCCCATCCCTTCTCCACCTCTTCCCCCACAAGCCCTGCCCCTGCTCCACCTCTTCCCCCACAATAAAAAAAAAAATGACATCAGGACTTGTCAAATAGCATTCAGAGACTCATGCTAAAACCCAAACTGTCCTGGTGAAAACTGGATGGATGGCAACCCTACCTGCATCCTCCCACTGCAGAGGAAGAGGCCACTGATAATCTGACCTGGAGGAAAATTCCTTCATGATCCTATATATGGTGACTGGTTAGACTGGGGTAGGCAACCTGTGGCACGTGCGCTGAAGGCGGCACGCGAGCTGATTTTCAGTGGCACTCACACTGCTTGAGTCCTGGCCACAAGTCTAGGGGGGCTCTGCATTTTAATTTAATTTTAAATGAAGCTTCTTAAACATTTTAAAAACCTTACTTACTTTACATATAACAATATATTATAGACTTCTAGAAAGGGACTTTCTAAAAAAGTTAAAATGTACTACTGGCAAGTAAAACCTTAAATTAGAGTGAATAAATGAAGACTTGGCACACCTCTTCTGAAAGGTTGCCAACCCCTGGGTTAGACCCTCAGCACCTGAGCAAGAACCAGGCAGCCAAGCACCTGAGAGAGACTGCTCGGTGCCACCTCAAGACCCTGGCCCTCCCTGTCCAGCGTCCCATCTCCAGCTGTGGCCATCTCTAATGTTTCAGAGGAAGGAGGGGAAAAAATCCCTAAACAAACCCAACCCACCACCACCTCTGAATACACTGGAGAAAAAAAAATCCCTTCTTAACTCGTGCAAGTGACCAGCTGAAGCCCTGAGGCTTGTGTGTAGTCCCCTGAGTATGGGTAATACAATCTATCCCTCTGAATCTATGACTGACCAGATCTGATTGAGCCTATATATCTTGGTTCACTTTCTTGTGAAGCATCCCCCAGCAGAACTCTGGGTAAGAAGGTAATGATGGTAGTATCAGGTTTCAGTTGTAAGACTTCTATGTTGTCACATTATTTTGGGTCCAAACTTTACATGGAGTATAAAATTGCCAGTTCTGTGGTGCACTCTAGTGATGTTTTTGAGACCTATAAATCTGTCAGGAACATCTAGACTTTCACAGATGACTTTGGTTACTTTATAATCACAATAAAGCAGAGTAATGGTAGCTTTCTGTGATATAACTGAACCTCAAGGAGTTGTGAACAATTGGCTGTACTTTATGCCTCATGATTTTAAGTGCTTTCCAGTCTTGAGCTAACTGAGGCCTTGTCTTCAACTTAGGATGACCAGACAGCAAGTGTGAAAAATTGGGACGGAGGTTTGGGGGGTAAAAGGAGCCTATGTAAGAAAAAGACCCCAAAATTGTGACTGTCCCTATAAAACCCGGACATCTGGTCACCCTGCTTCAACTTCATGCTAACCACAGGGTAAGACATCATGGGTTAGTCAACCTGTGGTAGCCTGGCCCACAAGAGCACAACCACACTTACTGTGCTGTCACTCCCTGCATCTACACTGGTGTTGTATCAGGCCGTGACCAGCATTACAGCTATCTGGGAGTGTATGCCAAGATTCGTAGTACAACTCCTCACTGAATAGCTGTCACAGGGTGGCTGGCCCCTGTGATTAAAGCAAGTCCAGCTCCCTTGCGCCAGGGACATAGCACCAGTGTGGACAGCCAGAGTAGTTAATGAAGATGCTACCTACGCCAGCGGGAGAGCTTCCCCCATCAGTGTAGGTATGCCATCTCTCTGCGAGGTGGTAATTTATGTCAGTGGGAGAAGCCTTCCTGTCAACGTAGCACTGTCTACACTGGGAGTTGGGTCGGTACAACTGTGTCGCTCAGGGTGTTATACCAACATGAATTGATAGTGTAAACGAAGCCTGAGAATAATCTGCAAATGGGTGGGAGGAGGGAAGAAGACTTGGCGTGCAGGGTCTGACATCTAAAGTAAGGGTATGTCTGTGGCAAGTGAAGGTGTGATTGTAACATGGGTAGGCATACTTGTGAGTTTCACTCTTGGCATTGTTCTGCTGTATCAAACACGGGAGGTATAGGAGGCGGAAGAAACTTCGAGCAGGCAAACTCAAGAGTGAAAGCAGGTGCTGAGCTGAGACCGATTGATGAGCTACTTCTAGTCAGGGGTCAGAGCACAGGTAGACGGCAAGAGAGTATGCAGGAATGGGTGCCCAGGGGATTAAGAGGAAAGGATTTGGAGGACCATTGCATCTAGATTGTTGTGATTGCCAGTGGTTGCATGTTTTCACTACAGCTAACTCAGAGTCTGCACTATAGCCACACTGTGCAGCACTGACAGAGGTGTGTGCATGTGTGAACATAGAGTATGTTAATGAGAAATCCTGTGGTTACATCTTCAGTGAAGAGAAGACCTGAGGTCTCGTTCCAAGGGCCCAAAGATAAGAATCCCATTGATTTAAGTAAGTTTTGGATTGGACCCTAAATCTCTAGGACCAAATTTTCAAAAGAGCACTGGGCCAGATTTGCAAAAGCTCAGCACCCATAATCAGGGGCCAGGTTTTCAAAAGATCCCAGCTCCCTTATAGGCATCTGAATACAGGCCAGATTTTCAAAAGCGTTCAGCACCCAACAGCTCCCATTGTAGCAGTTCAGCCCAGGGGAAAACGAATGTATTGCCCAGTAGTAAATTTGTGCATGGTCAGTTATCTTCATTTTAATACATGCTTGTTTTCCCCCCCCCCATGTGATGTGACATGAGCTTTTAGAATTTTAAACAGACCTCATCAGCATAAAATTAAATTCCTTGAACCACCATGAAGTCAAGCCAGTTGTGCTGATTCTTTTTTATGTAAATGTAATTATTTTTAAATTAGATTTATAAATTATGTAGATCTTTGATCAAAGGCAGTGAAGTAAAATGAAAGGATGCAGTTAAATATGCCATTTCTCCTAACTTCCTTTGGGGGAAATAGAATTGTACTTCCATTAAGAGAACCCTGTTCTCTCTCTCACACATTTATGTGCACATATAACCCACTGATGAGTGTGTTACAAGTCAGTATCAGGGATGCTTTATATTTATTATAGATCATTGCTGCTGGAATGTGAGACTCCATAAACATCTCGCCACTCTGTGGAATAGTTTGCTATAAGTGAGAAAATTACAGTGCTGCTTCAAAATTATTCCCAGCATGGATGAAAGTGTGAAAGGCTTCTGATCCAGAACTCTTCTCACCTCTCCTCCCCCTAAGAAAGAATTAAACATCAAGGATGTGTCTGGAACCTGTACGAGAGCAGGCATTGATTGGAACTTTGGGAGTGGAAGGTGTAACGCAATGACACATTTTTAGCATTTGTCTTCATTGCAGATGATACTGTAGCCTGAAGCAAGGTTAGTGGCTCCTGAGAAAATGTCTTTTTGTAAAAAGAAAAATTAATTTAGATCCCAGGAAATGAATTGGCGGTCAGATCATAGCTTCATCCCAGTTCTGCTGGCTATAGTCAATGTTCCTACCATTCTCTGTTTTCTTTTCATTTCTGGGGCTTTCATTGTTATACACGCTAAGCTGACAAAGTGCTTTTCATTCACAATTTCATACTTTTTTACGTAAATACACGAAGGACTCTCCTGTCAACAAATAACACTGAATGGAAACATGATGCAGGTTTTGAGTTGACTAAATCTAGTGACTTGAGAGCGAGACAGAGGTGCTGGAGTTAGAGGTGGTGGGGGTGCTGCTGCACCCCCTGGCTTGAAGTGGTTTCTATCATATACAGGGTTTACAGTTCGGTTCAATGGCTCTTAGCATCCCCACTATGCAAATTGTTTCAGCACCTTTGGCATGAGCAGCCAATTTTTAGTCTGTTTTTCATTTTTCAATTTGTAATACCCCCCCCTTTTCTTTTTTCTTTCCCCTCCCTCTAGTTCATTGGCCAAATGGAAATAGTTTTTTAAAAGGCAGGAGAAAGGAAAACAACAGCATTGATTTTTTTTTAAATCAGAATTTGTATAAAATTTTTTCACTTCTGAAAACATCTGTTTTAAAATTTTTTTTTTTGACAGCTGCAGAACAAAAATGAGTTTGAAAGCCTTTGTGAAAGCTATTTTCTATTGTTCATCCAGCTCTGTTGTTCAGGATTGGACAATTTATATGCAGTATAATTTTAAGGCATCTTTATCCTCCCTCCGTGATTAATATTTAGTAAACCAGTACTTGGGAGTATAAGCACCTGGTGAGCAGAGTTACACACACCATGAGCTGTAGCTGTTAGAGGAGAGTTCTGTTCCTGAATTCCTTTGTGATTCAATGGACGTCTTGTATTTTTGTATGCAGTGTTGTTGTACGGTCCCAGGATATTAGAGGGACAAGAGGGTGAAGTAATACCTTTTACTGGATCAACTTCACAAGCTTGTTTCTCTCACCAACAGAAGCTGGTCCAATAAAAGATATTAATCTCACCCAGCTTGCCTCTCGAATATCCTGGGACCAACACTGCCTACAACATTATTGGTTGGTAAGAGAGACAAGGTTGGGAAGTTGGTCCAGTAAACAATATTACCTCACCTCCTTGTCTTTCGTGTATTTTTGTTGCATTTTGAACTCAAGTGATTTGAAACATTTGACTTTGCTCATGATATAGAGGCTCAGTCCTTGTTGGCTGAGCTTTCAAAGGCCTTATGCTCAACATGACTCAATTTCTGTCTCTGTCGTGTGATAACTTTTGAACATTGCATCTTTTGAACAACTGGAAAGTTGGGGGGAATGGAACCCATGAAGCCTCTGCCAGCTTTTTAGGACAGCCACAAGCTCAGCCTTGAACACCTCCAGATCAAACTGGGTGATGACATCCATTAATGCCTTCCTGCATAACAATAGCCTATCTCATTTCTGCCTGTTCTCCTAGGGTTTAACATATTAACATCTTGAATGATTTAACTCTCAGACAGAAAAATAATGGTGGTGAGAGGAGAAAAGTAGTGAAATGGGGGGCATATACACAACCTCTGGCCTGAGATGAGGTAGAGAATGGGGGAGCCTGCTGTAGGGGAAGAGGTGTATAAAGCACACACAACCCCTGGTTTAGGGAAGAATTGGGAGATGCTGGTAGGGGCTGTGTGCGCCCAGGGGCTGCCGGGGAGGGGAAGTGGGGCAATTTGCCCATGGAGCATGGCACACGGAGGTTGAGAGAGGGAATGGAGTTATTCAAGGAGCCCCTGGTGTGAGCAACAAGCATGGCCTATGCAAGCCACAAAGTGAGCAGTGACCTAGTTTTTAACAGCCACGTTCCTGAAGACTTCAGAAGCCCCTCCACGGATAGTGACTGATAGCTCACATCAACAATTACTCCTCTGCCTACTAGCTACTGCAGATAGCATTTTCTCCCCAGTAAGCTACAAGGAGATAACATTTGTGACCAAGCTCTTTGGCGGTGCTGCAATCCACCAAATGCCCCGAAGAGGTGCTGATAAGTGAAAGAGATTGAATATGAAGATTGAAAAGAGGTTAATTCAAACAATTTTCTTGCCTCAAATGCCAAGAGACTTTCATTGCTTGCCATTTCAGCATGAAAAATGCAGAGTGTCAGCTTTTTATTGCTGTAAATTAGAGGGCCTGTCACTTGTTCTTTTCAGCATGCTCCGTGCTGCAGAGCTATTTAAAAGCTGAGGTGCTGGCTGTGGTAACTTGAGAACCTGTGACAAAAAAGAAAGGGGTGACTGTGCTGCTGTTCTCAGTTGGTCCATCCATCAGTGGTAAAAGGCATGGATTCCTTTTTGTTATGGGGCTGATCCTCAAGCCATTCACTCTCTCTGGCTCTCTAATTATACTAGTGCAACAGCAAAATCTATTTAATATACGTTAGCTGCAGAAGAGTACCTGCTGGGAGCTAACTCAGCATCCTGTCACTCAACTCCCTGCCAGTTTATATTAATTGAGCTCTCATTGAAAGACAGGCAGTTGGCAGAGGAGGCCAATTAACTGAATGGAGATAAAGCTGAGGAGCTAATTGGGTGGCATTATCCCTAGCAGCCAAGACCCTATAAGCAAACAAGGAAGGCAGAATTAGGTAGGTCTGGCTGCTGCCACCACCCTGCCTTTCCCCAGAAGCATGTGAGGAAGCTGGCTTGTGATTGGAAATATCATTATAATATAAAAGAGGCTCCTTCTCGTGTATAGGTATATATGGCCCCTAGCCCAGTAGACCCTTGATTTCAATTGGACCGTTAGGCACTATTACAATACAAACAATCATTAGTAATTATTAGAGGTGGTCAGAATTTTTTGAAACATCAATTGAAATTTTTTTGTAGCGTTGACAAAAGTTTTCAAAAAGTCATAATTCTGACAAAAGAAAAATTTTCAAACTGCTTCTTGAAATTATAACGTGCAGTTGGCAGCTGCCCCAGAAATGGCTCTTTCTCTTGTACAGGCTATAGAATACTAGGTCTGCCAAATGGGTTATCACCAAAAAGTCTGTAGGTCCTAGGAGAAAGTACCAGATTATGTAAGAGAGAAGCTGTAATTGCCATTGTCTCTGGGAACTCATCCACAATTTTCCACTGGCTTTAGATGGAAGGAGCTGTGGTTTATATCGCTGACATAATATTTTTCTTGCCTATGACGGTTAAAATATTTGTCTGTAATTGATGCTTGTTGGGTGTTGGTATTCATAATTATTTGTGGTTGGTTGATGCTTGATAAATTAGCAGTTTTTGATAGTGGAGGTCATCTTGGCCGTTAAAGACACGATAAGGTAGACTGGTGAAGCGTTTAATCTGTAATAAACTGAAAGAATGATATGGTGATAAACCAGCTGGAATCAATCAGCAGGATTTAAATTTGAGACAATGAGATTTGAAGGGCTTCATAGTAGTTCATGCTGTATGGTTCCACGTTAGATCTGGTGTCACCTCTCTACTGGTCTGGATTCCGTACACTCACTGCTATAGCACAGGTTCAGTTCTTGGTCAGAGAAACTATGAATCTAATTACCAACCCGTCTAATACTGACACTCAGGAAATTCAGCTAGAGAATGTCTGATCTAACTCCCAGCAAAGTCAACAGGAATCTTTCCATTAACTTCAGTGGGGGCAGATCTACACTTCAGATTTACATTGGCACAGTTGCACTGTTAAGCTTTTAACAGGTGCTCTTGATATGCTTCTACTAGTGGATTTTAGTGATGTGTATTTAGTAAGTTTCTCAAGTCAGACAGACACAGAGGAGCATTAATTAGACCCAAGACTGACAAGTTGATGACACAAGTAACCAAATTAAGTAATAAACTTTCCTGGCCCTTCAAAAGCTTTTGCTACTACATGATGAATAATTTCGTTGACTAAGACTGAATTTCTTTTAAAACTAATAAATAAATAATCCATTCCCATTCGGAAGGATAAAAGGAATATGAAAGATTCAAGTGTGTATCCTCTAAGGTTCACTCAGTTTTTGTACGGATATAACTATGTTGGTTATGGGTGTGATTTTTTTTAAACTGATAGGGCTTGTGCCAGTAAGTGCCCTATTGTGAACAGAATTATTCCATGATAAAGGTCCCTTATACCAGTATAGCTTATTCTATACTGCTTCAACTATGCCAGTATGTAGATAAGGCCTAAGCGCTTTGTCACTTGTTGAAGAGAGAATTTGTTTCTGCCATATGCAGCTATTTAAACTATGGATTTTTCTTTTAAAATGCTATTTAACAGGTCCATCTACTATGATCCTGTCTCTTACTGAGGCCAGGTCTGTCTCTCCAGAGTAATGCCTGCAGTTATTTAAAAAAAAATAAAAATTCATGTGCGTCCAAAAGTTGACATTTGCTTTTACTCTTCAAACAGGGGTTTTATAAAGGTATAAAACTGTAAGAAATCCAATGTGCAGAATCCACAAATTGAATCAAGCAGAAAAGTGTCCAGTAAATGACCAAAAAATCTGTGCACCAAATGCTGCAAAACCTAAAACTGTGCATAGAAGTACTCTGTAGTGCTCAATATTGTTTGCAAATATTTACTGTTACCACAAAGTGGTAACTGAGACACTGAAATTATTGTAGAAACAAGGAAGGACTTCTTTTGTGAGTGAGAATTTGCAGCTTCAGTTATGAACAGAATGACTGGAAGGGTCTTGGTTCGTTGACTATTTTTCTTCAAAGGATCATAGCAGTTAGAGATAGAATAGAGGACTAGACTGAGCCCATCTTTGTTCAAGAGCATGGTGAAGTCCCCTGGTAAAGGTTGTACCAGATATAAACTGAGACTACACTTGAAGTTCATATAACAGGAAATGGAAATGACACCTGACATTATGAGGATATTAGAGTTTTCAGGGACATAGGCCTGCGTGGCTTATTATTTCCATGAGACTATTTGAAACATTGAAAACTATATATTACATTGTATACAGCACTGAGGGTAGGTTTGCTAACTAGGCTTTAAAGTGTGCTTGTGTTAGAAAGGTTAATACAGTGTGGGCAGTATGGTTCACAGGGACTATGGGGCAGTGATGGAAGACCTAAGTTTTAGTCCCAGCTCTTTCACTAATCATGGACAAGTCATGATTTGTCTTTGTGCCTTAAGATACATCTACCTTGGAGCTGGAGGGTGTAATTTCCAGCTTGGGTAGATGTATGTGTACTAGCTTTGGTTGAGCTAACATGATAAAAAATAGCATAGCCTACCTAGTGTCTCGGACAGGATTGTCCTCTGATGGCTAGCCCACGCCATCACCCATGCTGCCCCAGCTACAATGTTGTTTTTAGCACACTAGCTCGATCAAAGCTAGTGCCTGTACATCTACCCAAGCAGGAAATAACACCTTCAGCTGCAGTGTAGCTGTATCTTTAGTGGTTCTTATTGGTAAAATGGTGATGATGATGATGATGATTTTCCTTTGTGAAGTGCTTTGAGATCCGTGAATGCAAAGTGTCTCATAATTCCCCAGTCCTGCAATGAAAACTACATGTGTGGACCCCTGCACCGAAATGGAGCCCCACTAAAATCAATCTGGCGCACCAGTTATATCCATGGGGCTGTCTGTGGGGTTAGGGGTCTGTCTATGTGGAAGAAGTTGCAGAACTGGAGCCTAGCAGATCGTTGCCATTAAGATTTCCTTGTCCTAGTTTTGCACTATTTAGACCTAAAGGAATAACCCCTTGGTTTACAACTTTCAGCCCATAAATGATTCAAATGGTCCTTCTGTAAAAATAAGTAAAGGAGATTGATGGTTTATAATATCACTAAATTGGTTACAATTTGTGTGGCAGATAATTTTTTTCCACGAGCTGATGCTACAAACAAACTAAATGAACTTCTGGGTAGGAAAACTACCTGTGATCCCTTCTTATGAAAAAGAATCTGGCAAATGGAGTAGTATTTGATGAAAAAGTAGAGTCATTTCCCAACATCATTCTGCATCCTGAGCTATTCCCATTGAAGTCAATGGGAACTGTGTAAATCAGTGGCAAATTGTCACCCATTGTGATATGCACACCATAGTATATGAGAAAAAGTAAAGAGCTTGACTCATGTAAACAAGGCTCATTTCACTTTGTCTTGTTCTCTTAGCAGGTGAAGAGTCTGCGGTTTGTTCATCTGGATTTCTCCAGGAAAAGCAACGTGAGTCAAGGTTTTCCTTTTTTTGTATTCTGTGTTGTGTGACAAACTACAGATAACAGAAAATGGGGCTACATTAAACATTGACCAATTTTAAGTCTATTTTTATGCTGTTGAAACATTAGGTCTGGGAAAATTGGAGGAGTTGTTGTCTGACATTTAACTAGGATGATAAAAATTATTAATCAAGTTATTGTAGCTTTTAATTTTTTAATGTGTTAAGCAATGTTTTTTACCCATGGATAGAATTGTGGGGCTCTAGAGTAATTGGAAAGTCGGGGTGTTGCCATGTTTCAAGGCATGTCTTTGTTGGGACAACACAGGTTAATTCTGTTCAGAATGATCATACTGTTCAGAATGATCCCTATTCAGTCTTCCATGCTCTGCTGACTCTTACATCTTATAGAGATGTAAGATATGTTGCTGTTTTAGATGTGGGTTCCTGCCAGAGACAGGGCTGGTCAGACAATGGTGCCAAACCTGCAACTGTGAGGCATCTTCATGTCATGGTGTCCCACCCCATCAGGGACAGGCTTAAATACCAGCCTGGTGTTGGTTGCTCATGCTCTGGTGGTGCTAGCTGTGAAGAGTGAGTTATGGTGGAGAGCTCTGAGTTCCTTGGAGAATTGGGACGGTCTCACCTTCTGCCATAGCCCTGGCTGGGAAACACTGTAGGTTTTCCCCTCTTTTTAGTCACTAGGAAATCTCTATAACTCTGTCCACCAATGCACACTGCAGGTCTGGACATATTAACCAACCCTTCCACCCTGAAAGTAATATCTCACCCAGCATAGGTGTCTGGGGCTGGTACCAGGGGAGAAGACTGCTCACGGAAAACCAGAATCTGGGCATTGCTCCATCTCCTATAGTCCACGCTGGTAGCATTTAGGGTCTGTAAGGAAGCTTCAGTGGCACTTGAGAGTATTCTTCTGATGCAGGAGCAACATAGAGCTGATATGGTGCAGCTCTACTCTGCCTGCCCTTGAGGTTTCCAGCAAAGGATCTGGCCCATTGTGTTTCATTGTTTTCCTCTAAACATTGCAGTCTGCAAGAATATCCAGTATATTAAAATATTCTTTATCATTGGTTAATAGAAAGCATATGTTATCGGCTTTATGTGAACATATTTCTCATGACAGATTTGTTGTTATAAACAGCTAGTAACAGCGCAGCAGATGGCAAAGAACCGCATGATTTCTTATGGGAGTGTGGCAATGGAAATGCAGTTTTCTTCAGCGATTGAGACTATCTTACACTCTTTTATGTATAGTTAGTTTTCTCAGTGACAATTTTACTCTAAATTCCTCTTGAATAAATGTATCAAGAAATTAGGGATGGGCTGGATAAAATAAGAACTGACCTAAATTTTGATCCAAACTTGAACCGAATCTGAACTGTAAGAAGCTAAGGAACAGCTAAGGTATTTTTCCCCCTTATGGTGTTGGTTGGTTAACTAACTATGTATGTATGTAAAGACTTGAGCTGGTATTTTCAAAGCTGCCATGGGATTTGGATACCCAGTTCCCTAAATTTCTGAAACGGCTTTGACCTTGCTGTGTAAATACTTGTTCTACTTCGCATTCAGATCCTTCTTTTTTCTACAGCGTGAACTTCCAATCTGATGCACTTTGAGTGCAGTGATCAGTTTGGCTGTATCCCCAGCCTGACTGTGAAACTCCTTCTGAGAGACCTTTGTAAACCACTGGTGAATGTATTGCAGGTCTCTCTCTGTCCCCAAGCCACAAAGAATATGACTCTGTTACAGCTCCAGCAAGAAAGCCTGATTCGTCTTAGCTCCAGCTGCAGTAGCTCATAATTTTTATCTTTAGAAGTCCCTAGTTCAACCCCCAATGTGTTGGTCCAGATGGCAGCCATCAAGCCTTGATATTGACTGTAAGGCTACAAAATATAATAGTTTGTTAACAGTTAATTTATCATGTCACATTTGATTTACTTCTGTGAGTTGGCAACTTGATAATTTTCCAATTCCTTTTCTCAGCCATGGATAACTACTTGGTACTTTTATGTCAACCCTACTTCATTTTAATTGTTGTGGGTCATGAATTTTGCTAACAATTGCTGAAGTATTAGCATAGTTTTTAATGAGCTGGTACGCAGTCCAGCAGCTGTCCTGCCAAATGATGCTTACTAGTTCCTGCTGATTTTTATAATGAGACCTTATATCTTTTAAACAAGAAAATCTTTTTATCTTAAGACAGATTGAACTTCTTTTAATTTGCTACTGTTAATACAATTATCTGATCATCTGTGACTTGATTGCAGCAAGCTATTTAAGCACACACTTAAATCTCAGCCAAGGGAACTGTTCAGAATTGGTGCTGTACACCTTATTCTACCTTTAGAAACTAGGTGATTAATTTTCTGCAGTGACCTGAATGGTAAATAATTAGGGCCTGAATATGTATAACTTCTATTCCTCTATAGGATGCTGACCATGGATATAGGGTGGTAACACTCTACTACTGCTGCTAACTAATGGAGTTACTACTTGAGCTCAAGTGGTAAAAGTCTTTTCTGAATGGCTACAGTTCAAGCCCTGCTAATGACCTATGTGAGAAGTCTTTCAGTTTTCCTCAAATACACTGATCATTAAGATCTGCTTCCAAAGCAGAAACAACTAATTTTATCCAAGTCTCTAGCTAAGATCATATGATATTTGCAGCTGGAAATCAGCTTGATTTTTTTCCAGTGCAGACTGATTCCAAGTCAGCAATTGCAATTCCTGCATATATCTTTAAAATGTAGTTATTGCAACAAGTTGGGTTGTTCATAGAAAAAGAGTAAGAATCCTCCTGTGACTTGCCTTTTTTTTTTTTTAAACTTAATTTTCTTGATAATCTGTGACTATAATCTTCTCATTTAAGATGTTGGCTCTGATTCTCCACTCCGTATCAGTCAGAAAGCAAATGGAGTTACAACAGATGTAAAACCAGTGTAAACAACAGGCGAATAAAAAAGCCATAGTGTTGATGGAAAGGGACAATGATGCTAGTGAACACATTGGCCAAACATTGTGAATCTTAAACTTGGAATAAATACAGAGTTGTTGAAAGTAAAATAAAACAACCTCCTGAAATGTTGAACATGCAGGTCTTACTTGGCAAAGTTGGTTCTTTTCCTTTCACATTTAAAGTTTTTTAATTGAATCGCTTTGCTGTCCCAGGATAGAGCACACTCCACTTACTCAGGAAATCTGCTTAACTGGGAAGTCTCCCAGGGAGCTGATTTAAGCCAGTGATTGTTAATAGCAACGTCTGCTGCTTAAGCAGATGGTAATTTTTCCTAATTGAGGTTCCTTTTGGTGACTCAGTGGTTCTCAGACCTTTTGTGCATGTCAGTGTCGTGCTGGTTCTGTCTGATTGCTCCTCCAGCTGCAGCTTTCAGTCCTTCCATTGCTGTGATACTGTGAATAGCTTCACTGTTGCTAGTTCTTGGTTATTTTGCTTCTTCCATTTCATATAAATGTACTTGGTCCCTCCCAGGTACCACTGCTGCTGGCACTGGACAGATTGTAGGCTTAGGCTCTGTCCAGAGACCAAATCTGATACAGTGCCCCATTCAAGTCAGTGGCAGTCTATCCATTGACTTTAACTGGCTTTTGATTAGGGCACCTTGATGCTTTCTCTGTACTCCATGGGACTGGTCTCGTAACTTGATGGGCTTGTAGCATTTCTATATCTCCTTGAACAGCAGTAGTACTATCCACCTACAATTCCTCAAAATGGAAATGAAAAGGTTTGGGCACCAAGGTATCTGAAATAAGAGGATTCTGCAGCACTGTGGGTGATACACGGTGGTCATAATTATTCCTGAATCTCTGATGAGTAAGCCCAGTGCCATTCACCGTATGCCTGATAAGATTGTTACACATCTACTTTGTTTCTCTGTTGATAGCAGTCTTGCCTTATCCAGAAGGTCCAAAACCCTGAATCCAGATATAACAATGGCCCTGTACATTAATGCTGTGCTGGAGTTTGGGCAAAGTGTACTGTTAAGTGTGCCATCCTGTTTGATAAGATGCAGCACCAAGGCCCCTTCTACTCATCTGTTTTGTCTATCCAAGTTTAAAAATCCATGGCACACTTTAAGGTGAATAATCCTGTGTCCCAGTCATCATTGCCTCAGTAATAATGCTTATTATTTGCATAGCACTTGATCATCATGAACACTACTTCAACTTTGCAACAGCCCTTTGAATTGGATAAGTATAGTTGTCCTCCTTTTTCTGATTGGGAAGCAGAGACCAGAAAGCTGCAGAGACCAGAAAGCTACAGAGCTTGGATTAGAGCTCCAGAGTAGGCTGGTTGAAAAATATCTAATTTCAAAATTTTTTCATTAGGCAAAAAGGAAAAAAATGTTCCATGAAAGTTTCAGTGGAAAAAAAAAAGTTCATTTTTTCAAACAGTCCCACTCCAGAGATCTTGGCTGTACAGTCCTGTGCTCACACTGCACAGCTAAACTGTTCAATGCTGTATATCAGGCTGATGCTCAGTGCATAATGGTAGTTCTGTTTGGCTGTAGTCCTGGCTTGCAATGCAATTACCTGAATTCATCACCAAGGTCTTCAGTGAAGCTGCATCAGTGGAGCCGAGGGCAGAATTTGTCCTCATTATCCCCAACACGTATCTTTCAATAGTTCTGTTAGTAATGAAGCAGAGATCAGGAGCTAAGCTTTGCAGATTTGTGGCTGGGAGAATATACAAGAGTATATGGCCACTGAAAGTGGCACATTAGCTGTGTTTCTAACCAGTCTTACTAGCCAGGCACTAGTTAAACACGCAAACTGGTGATGCTTTATAAAGCTAAATGATAATGATCTTGGCATGCATAGTCGTTATTGTAGTACGTGATAATGTTACTTGGTACTAAGCTGAATTTATGCAACACACATTGAATTTTAAAGACCGATCTACATTAGGAAAAAAGGTGCTCTGAGAATACATGCCTTATAGTGATAGACTCAGAAAGCTCAATTTATTTTGCTTAATAAAAAGAGGTTAAGTGGTGACTTGATTACAGCATGTAAGTATATACATGGGGGAATAAATGTTTAATAATGGGCACTTCAGTCTAACAGAGATATGCACAACACAATTGAATGGCTGGAATTTGAAACTAGATGAATTCAGACTGGAAATAAGGTCAGTATCTTTAACAGTGAGGGTAATTAACCATTGGAACAATTTACCAAGGGTCACGGTGGATTCTCCATTGCTGACAATTTTCAAGATTGGCTGTTTTTCTAAAAGATACGCCCTAGGAATTATTTGAGGGGAGCTGGATAGCCTGTTTATACAGGAGATCAGTGATCACAATGGTCCCTTCTGGCCATGGAATCAACAGACCTCAAGCAGCTAGTATGTATTAAAAGTGCAGTTTCCCCTGTCTAGGCTAGGATTGTAAAATGTGTTACAATGCATCCTTCCCCCGTAGTATATTCATACCCTAACAGGATAATGAAAAAAGTTATCAAGCCCTGAACACACTTGACATTCCAGCATTGCAGATAATATGAGAAACGTACGGAATTGTGTAATAGTTGGTATCTGCTGTCCTGCCCACTCATTTTTATTTCTGCGTATTGGTCTGCTATTGATCCTCTGCTTGAAACAGCTTGAAACAGCTGGAGCCATTTCTCAAGGCTGTTTAAAAACCCTGATAATTATCATATCAGATATTCTATAAGACAGGCCTAGATAGGTTTACTGGCATTATTTCACCTGGCAGATCAGATCTGAGATGGCTGGGGCATCTGTGTAGCCAGACAGGTCTTTTCTGGCATGTATACAAGTATCGTGTGGTTCAGTGATGCAGTATCATCCATAGTAATGTTTTGGGGGGCTTTTATTTTGGAACTGTTACTTGAGTTCACGGACAGTGAAGAAAACGAATGCTTTGAGAACATAATTTTTTGTTGATGTTGATAAAGAAATCAATTCTTCATTGTTTTTTGTAATAATAGGCAATGAACTGTTATTTTTAGTCAACAGGGTACTAGCCTGCAGCAGTATTCTTTCCCAGTAATATACAGGCTTTTCTACAGAGAGCTTTTAACACTGGAACAAAAACAGGCAGAAAAATCATCTTTGAAACTAAGAAATAAGGAAATGGTCAGAAGAACTGCTGATTTTTACCTTCACTCATTCACACGTAGGTGGTATTAAAGAGGGAGTAAAAACACTATTTCTATTTTTGCTTAAATTTTAAAAAGTGAGGGAAAATAACTAATATTTGCTCAACAAAATCAGTTGCAACAAAATCCCCCAGTAACACATGTAGTATTTATAAAAGCTGGAGATAATTTATTTCTCTGAATCTCCAGCTTTGATTGAGTCAGCCTGGAGATGCTGATGCAGAACTGCCTAAATACTGATTAAGATTCATTTTCCTGTGTTTTGGGAGTTCCCCATTAGCATCAAGTGAAATAACACAAGCCCACTGACTCATTGTTTGTTGGGGAAGCCGCAAGGACTGGTCACTTGTCATGACCATGCTGTCTATAGAGTTAAAGCTGGTTATGAATTTTTCACCAACATTTTTGAATGAAAAAATGGCTTTTGACGTAATAGAAACTTTTGCCTCCCCCCTCTTCCCCCCAAAAGACTGGGTTTTAGTTGCTGAACATGGGGGATGGGGTGAGGAATTAGCTTCTTTTTTGATAAAAATGTGAAAAAAAAAAGATATTAACAGAACTGAACAAAATTCATTTTCATGAAAAACTGTTGTGGGGAAAAGAGAAAATATATTTCACATCCAGCTCTACAGAAACTAGAATTTGAGTAAGTTCATGAGTCTCAGGTGTCAAGCAGTTTTTTTTAGCCATCCTTTACAGCTAGAGCATGACACAACAATCTGCCATGAGTAAGCAAGCGTCAGTGCATAGCTGCAACATCTGAGGAGCTAGGCCAGAAAATGAATTGCATCTCTGCGAATCAGAATTTGTTCCCTGGTTCTTTCCCCTCCTCATCTTGCTGCCAGGAGCAGATTATGTCCTCTTCTATTATACCCATATTTAAGATGTGAAAATATAGCAAGACTCTCACTGAAAATGATCAGGAGACTTAAGTTCCTGGAAATAATATCTGTTGACTGCCTGCTTGCCAACTCGTCTTGTTTCAGTTTATATCCAGTGTTATCACTGATGGACAACAATTGCCCCTCGCCTGAAGAGGGTGCTGAATATGCATAACTTTACTCATGGGAATAGTTCCATTAATGAGTCAGTATCTGAGTCCAAGGTTGTACAATTGTCCTTTAAAAAGTTGCTGATTGCCTTACATAATTAAAATTCCCTTCTGTAAGTATTCCCTATTCTGGACTCATGGGGAAGACAGAGGTAAATGAATCTATATAAAGCACACTTGGCAAGATTTTAAGGTGACCAATGTAAATCTACTCTTCTGTAGCAGTTTTAGCTTGTTTAACCTAGGTGACTCATCTCACATTGTGTATTGGTGAGTCATGGTAGGTGAGGTAATATCTATGATTGGACCAACTTCTGTTGGAGAGGGAAACAAGCTTTCGAGATTACACAGAGTCTAAGTCCTGTTCTCCTCTCCATTTCCTTGCTGTATAGGCATCTGTGGCCTTGTTTTGTGTCTGTTTTAAGTACTTAGATGGCCCCCAACACCTTGGCATCCAAGATGATCAGTATCTTTCATGCATTTATCCCAACAACACCCCTGTGAGGTAGGGCAGTGCTATTGTCCCCATTTTAAAGATGAGGAACAGAGGCACGGAGAGACTTGCCCAAGGTCATACAGGATGTCTGATCACAATCATCCCTTCTGACCTTAAAGTCTATGAGTCTATGGTAGAGCAGGAATGGACTGTGGGTCTCGCACAGCCTAGACCAGCACCCTAATTGCGGGATACTTCTCCTTATCAGATTAATGAGATGTTCAGTACTTCCCATTGAAGTCCAGAGGAGTGGATGCTGTCGTCACCTTGGAGGATGAACTCCGCTCCTTGCCAGGACCAATATGTTATGTTATCTGTGTTATGTCTCAGCAGTTTTCAATTGAAAACTATCAAGTGGAACATACATGAACATCCCAAGCAAATGGGATTCTTGGTGCTTTTGGTATTTTGCTGCTTTAGACTAAAGCATACTAGCAGCATTACAACAATAATGTTGTATGCAGTGTTTTTGTAGGCATGTCAGTCGCAGGATAGTAGAGGCAAGATGAGTGAGATTAATGTATTTTATTGGGCCAACTTCTGTTGGTGAGAGAGACGCGCTTTCAGGTTTACACAGCGCTCTTCTTCAGGTTTGGAATTACAATAATGCAGCAAATCGCCACTTTGGATTTGCTGTACTGCAGACATGGCTTTGTGCATAGCACAGATAATGCCTTTCAGATACTTCACAAACAAGGAACAAGTATGACCTCTGGAATCAGTAGTATCTTTACACAGCTTGGAATTAAAATCATTGGGTTAAATGTTAGATTTGCAAGTTTAGAAACTGCATTTTTACCCTGTTATGAAAGGGTGCATTAATATTCCATTTTAAATATCTTATTTAAGGGGACTTAAAACCAAACAACCCCCTAAGGATTATTAAACTTATTAAAAAAAAAAAAAGTAATAGGGAGCACTTGACTGAACTATTTAAAATCATGAAATATCTGATGAAAAATGACCACTTCTTCCAAGGTTTCATCATAATAAATTCTAGAAGACACACTTAACCCCAAACCGTTGCTTGATTAAAATTACAGAGCAAAAAGTTGAGAACTAATAAAAGGAAATGGGGTATTACACTACTTAGTAACAACTGGTGGGAATCACTGCTGCACGCACTGAGGTTGTATGGGTCATATTCTCTCAGTATAGAAAAAGTTGACCTGTAACTGATACTTGGCTTGGATGAAAGATGGCTTGATCCCTGTTGGGAGACTGTGCATAGAAAACACATATGAGCTAATGGCTGAAAGGGAGGATGGTTCAATCACTAAGGTACTATCCTGGCACTCAGAAGAGCTGGGTTTAGTTCCCTGCTCAGCCATAAACTTCCTGTGTGACGGTGGACAAGATACTTACAGTGCATCTAGGGAAGGAGTATGTGTGTGTAACACATGACTAACATGAGGTAAAATCCTAGTGGAGACAAGGCAGTTCATCATTTTCACATGTTAGCAGGTGGAGGTAAACACTAGGCTCGTCCAATAGACTTTACCTTCCCCTACTAACACATGTTGAGGAGCGGCGTCAGGGTTTCTGGCACCCTAGGCAGAATTCGGGGGGCAGCATTTTGTGCACTCCCCACGGGGTGCGTGGGAGCTTCCGGTTCCACTCCCATCGCATCGTGGGAGAAGGACCCTCCACCGAAATGCCGCAGGCAACAGCGGCAGTCATTGAGCTACTCAATTGCCTGCCGCTGTTTCCTGTGGCACGTCAGCAGAAGGTCCTTCTTCGGCAGCGCGATGGGAGCTGAATCAGAACCTCCTGTGTGCCCCGTGGGGAGCGCACAAAATGCCGCCTCCCCAAATCCTGGTGCCCTAGGCGACCACCTAGGGACGCCTAATGGAACCGCCGGCCCTGCTCATGTTAAAACTACTAATTGCTTTGTCTTCACTAAGACTGTATGTCATGTTAGTTATCACATGTTAGGTAACATGAGTTAAGAACGCACCTTTCCCCCTCCTTTCCCCCACAGTGAAAACAAGGTCTTAGTCTGTCAGTGCCTTAGTTCTCCGCTTGTAAGTTGGGGATAATAGCACTGCCCTACCTCACAGGAGTGTTGTGAGGGTAAATACATTAGAAGATTGTGAGGTACTTAGGTACTATGATTTTACCCTTGTTAGGTACCCTCATGGCTCCCCATTATCAAAGTAAGAGGTATTTTCTTTGGAAGACTATATGGGCTGGAGTTATATATGTGTGTGTATATATATATATATATAAACTCCAGCCCAGTAATTGACAGATGCAAACTTTTGGTAGTATTAAACAAAAAAGAAAATGTGGGTTTTTTTGTTTTTTTTTTTGCTGCCTTGCAAGTGCCTGTACTTTATTCTTTAATGAAGCCCTCCATTCTTGAGCTGCATCTGATGTGCCTTTACAGATATGATATTATACCCAGTCACCGTCTTAGCTGCTGGGGCAGACAATAGCTATTTATATTTAGGTCAGCCTTGAATAGAGTCAGATGGAGACTGAATCCCAAGTATTTCGCTCCTCTGGAAAGCTATTATTGAAAGCTTTTACTAGATGGTTGTTTAGACAGTTTAACTGTCTTTCCTTCCCTTGAAAGGCTGGACATTTTTCAGATATTCATAATCTTTCGCTTTCTAAAAATGCCTTTTTGTCCCTTTGTCATTTTCCACTAGCATGACTCCCCCAATCCAAACCGCATTTCCATACAAATTGCCTCTCTAATAATTGCTCCAAACTAAATTTTCTCCACCTATCCTTCCCTTTGTAAGTTTCTCCAAGTTAAAACAATTGATCTTCTCCTTAATGGTATCTGACTTCTACAGTGGCAACATGAGATGTCTGCATAACAGTCAAGGGATAATGTGATAATGGTAGCATGGATTGTCAGGTCGGAGCTGCAGTTTGCAAAAGAGCATGGCAGTCAGTTCCAATGAATCCTGTGCAGTTAATGAATTTTGTTGTACGATACCCTGAGCCCCTTTCACACATGAACAACACTTCGCACAGGTGTGTGCAATCAACAAAAACAAGTAAACTAGATAGAACCATTCATGAAATTGACGTAAGTGAGATTAGGATAATAGATGACAAGAATTACTTAGTTATAACTATATTGCTCAGAGGTGTGAAAATCCGCATCCCTGAATGACTTAAACTGACCTAATCCCCTCCCCCCGTGAGAGAGCTTAACCCACCAACATAGCTAGCGCCTCTCAGGGAGGTAAGTCAGTGGGAGAGCCGATGCAGTGTTTTAAGTGTAGATGTGCCCTCAGAAGGAGTTTTGTTGAAATCAGTATTTCCACAACTCTTTACAATATGAGATCAGAATTGGACCCAGTGTCAGTGAAAGCAGAGAATTCAAGTGCAGCTGATTAGTAAAACTCTAGAAAACCTTTTTCTTTAAAAACCATTCTGTTTTTATAACTTTCTGTAACTCCTTTCCTGCAGTCCTTATCATGAAGTCCATTGGATGAGCTACAAAAAATTCCATATCACTGCACCAATGCTCTGAGCTGGAGTTAGGGATTCACCCTGGTAAAGGGTTGGCAGTGTTTCCTCTGCCATTTTCTCTGGTGGTTTCTACTGGGGGAAGGGAAGCACAGAGCAGCTTTAACTGCTGCCATGGTATTTCTGAAGGAGATGCTGAACTGCCTCACTCCCAGGCCTTGTCTACACGGCAGCAGTAAATCGAAGATATCTAAATCGATTTTATAAAACCGAATTTATAAAATCGATTTAGAGCGTCCACACCACGAATCTCAAATCGAAGTTGTGCGTCCATGGCCCATGTCTTACTTCGATTTCAGGAGCAGTGCACTGTGGGTAGCTGTGACACAGCTATCCCATAGTTCCCACTTCCTGGTTTTCAGCCCAGTGCCTGCTGGGACCAAAAACATTGTCC
>NC_133788.1:12985353-13085200 GCF_003597395.2 Chelonoidis abingdonii
GAATTAGTAAAATCGATTTTAGGGTTACTCCTGTGGTTTAGAAGGAGTACTAAAATCGATTTAAATAGCCCTTTAATTCGAATTAGAGGGCTGCGTCGTGTGGACGGGTGCACCATAAATTCGAATTAAAGCCGTTTAATTCGAATTTAAGGCGTCGTGTAGACATGGCCCCAGACAGAGCCACTTTCCCTGTCAATGCTGGTCCTTTGTCTGCTCTACATGGAGAAGCTGCAGTCTCTTGGTTGCACTGTAATCAGCCTCCCACATGGAAAGTCCTTCCCATAAGGCAATCACAACCCATTCTCCTTGTTCAGTCCAGGGGCGGCTCTAGCTTTTTTGCCACCCCAAGCATGACAGGCAGGCAGCCTTCGGCAGCTCACTTGTGGGAGGTCCACTGGTCCCGCAGCTTCAGTGTACCTGCTGCCGAATTGCCGCTGAGTCCGCAGGACCAGCGAACCTCCCGCAGGCAAGCCAACAAAGGCTGCCGGACTGCTACCCTTGCAGGGACCGGCAGGGCGCCCCACGTGGCTTGCTGCCCCAGGCATGTGCTTGGAGGACTGGTGCCTGCACCGCCACTGGTTCAGTCCCTTCTGAGTGATCGTAAGCAGCCCTTACTTGGCAAATTTGTTCTTTTGGCTATAATTGCCATGCTAATTATTATAAAATGTTCCCAGTTTCTTAATGAGTTTGTTTTATCAATACTTTAAAAGGAGAAATTTAAAGTTCTTTGTCAGTGTTTTTAACCACTAGAACTCGTGCAGCACGATTAATAAATATCTAAATGGCTTATTTTGTGAGATTTTTGTTAGTTTCTCTTAGACACCTGATAAGCTCATTTTCTATCAGCCTTATGTATTAAAGCTTTCAAATCTCCAGAGTAGCAGTAATTTAGTCTGTCCCTCAGAACATTGTGGTCATTAGTAAGTCATTGCTAAAGAGCCCCCCCCCCACCTCATTTCATAAAAATATTTTGATTGGGACAAAACTGTAAATCCCACAACTCCATTCTTAATCATTAGAATTTGCGTTATTTCAATCACTTGCAGAAAAAATGAAGCATGTTAAATTAGATTGCAGTCTATCACCTGTTCTTCCTCTGAGTCTCCTTGTGCATTATCATCTCTGTCTGTTTTCCTTCACAGTGTATAAAAGTAGGGCTTATTGATGCAGAAATACCGGTGTGTGTGTGTGTGCGCGCGCATTAAACACCTTCATCAGGCTCAATGCAGGAGGGCCATTTGAGTGATGAGAGATTATATGGTAATGCTGTTGTCTTTTGGCATAAACAACATAGGTTGAATTCACGTTGCCAATGTGTGCCATTTCCAATAAAATGAAGCTGACACATCACTCTTATGTATCAGTCAGTGTATTAGAAACCACTAGACGCTGGTTGCATGGAATTCAAAATTAGGTCTGCTGTTTCAGATTAACAGACTAATCGCAGTTCACTAGAAGGCTGCTCAATTTATCCATTTATTTTCCTGATGGTTAATGACAGATGAGTTGAAGGACTAAGGCCAGGAGGTCTTACCCTTGTCATTCAGGCAGTTGTGGTGTTGATGAACTACTCTGTAGAAGATACCTGTAGAAGGCCAGATCATCAACTGGTGTAAATTCACATAGCTCTGTTGACTTCAGTAGAACTAGAATGATGAGGATCTGGCCCTGTGTATGTGTGTTTCATGGAGAGACAGTACACAGGACTATTTGGAATGGTATTCTTGGTTGAATGTGGTGCATTTGCTTCTTTTAATACTTCCCTTTTGAATATACAATTCCCTTCATTCTAATTCAAAATGGGTCCAATCCAGTGTCCGTGGAATTGAGTGGGAATCCTTCCGTTAATTTCCATGAGCACTGAATCAGGTTCATTATCACCAATATAATGTGCTACCTGACATCCAGGAATCTCGGAAGAGATTTTGGAAATGTGTATCAGTTTAATGATGTTTGTAATACATCAGCCTGCTTTACTGAACTATGGGTGACTCAGTTCTGGGAAATAAAGTATTTAGAAATTACACAAAGAGGATTTTTAATGTTGTTGTAGTTGTGTTGATCCAAGATGTTAGAGAGACAAGGTGGGTGAGATGATATCTTTTATTGGACTGACTTCTGTTGGTGAGAGAGACAACCTTACAAAATACTACCTCAGTCACCTTGTCTCACAAGGAGGATAGAAATACAGTAATTCCCATCTATCAGTTTCCTTTAAAAATAATGTAATTGTGTTTAACTACTTATTGATTTTGATTTGTGCACTCATTCGGTACAAAGGAGCACCTGTTCTTTGCTTTAAATGCCCCTAATACTGTATAAAAATAGTTATAAAAATAGGCTCCCCCCACTAACCTCCTTTGACAAAACATTAACCTATGTCGTAACCTAGCCAAAACCATGTGTAACATTTCCCATTAAAGTCCTCCTAATGCCTCACAGTAAGGGAGGAAAACAGAGCTTGCTTTGTAACTGGAGGCCAATCAGTTAGGACTATTGTGGAATGGGAATGTGCAGAGGCAAAATGGAGCGTGAAGAGACAAGGTGTCAAGTGGGTGGAGCACTGGACTGGGACTCAGAAGTCATGGGTTCTTCCCCCAGGTCTGCCACTGGCCTACTGGGTGAGCTTGAGCGGGTCACTTTGCCTTTCTGTGCATCAGTTTCCCCCTCTGTAAAGTGAGGATAATGATACTGATGTCTTCTATAAAGCATTTCAAGACCTACTGGTGAAAAGTGCTAGATGATGTTATATAATTCATTCGGTGTCTCTGAATAAACTAGGCTGAGTGACATACAGGTCAATATACTTGATGCAGTGACTTCAGCTCTTGAGAAATAGAGTTGCTCTTGGGAGTTGAAAATAACTAAATTATCTGAGTCAACTTAATTCTAAAATGGGAAATAAATAGTTTCTGTCCTGATTTTATTTTCACCTAAGTGGTTTCTACCTGTTGATAACCCCAAACACTCACATTGTGGAAGGTCTTTCAGACAGCTGAGGTTTGCTGTTTCCAGAAATAGTGTCCAAGTGGTCTAGTGCTCAAAGCAGGGGACTTGGAAGGATAATCTTGTGGTTAAGGCACTGGGCTGTGACTCTGTAGATCTGTCTTTAATTTTTGGCTTTTCCATACATTTCCTGTGTGACTTTGGGCCAGTCACTTTTTGCCTCAGTTCATATCTCTAAATCAGAGAGGACAGTGCTCATCGGCTCCTACCTCACAAGGATACCGAGGGGCAAAAATTATTAATCTTTCTGAAGTACTTGCGGTCCTGAGTTCTGCTGCAGAGTCATGTGTTCTAAAGTAATTTCCATCCCTGTAAGTTGGCTGCTTGGAAGTTGAACAGGACAGTTTCAAAGCAAAAGTGGTTCAACTGAGGTGGCTCATAAGCAGCAAGAAACAGTCAATTTCACACGTATGCTTCTGCCTCTGGAAGCTCTTGGTTAGATATTGCACCACCAGAAACCCATTTCCTTTCCTGCACGCTCCAGAATATTTTGGACTTTCTATATTGAGATGTAAGAAGAGCCTTGATGTCAGTATGCTTAAGGTAGACTCCTTTGCTACTTCTACAATCCAAGGAGAATTTGAGGGTTGGGATATTTAGAGCAGAGGTTCTCAACCAGGGGTACACGTACCCCTGGCAGTATTCAGAGGTCTTCCAGGAGGTCCATCAACTCATCTAGATATTTGTCTAGATTTACAACAGGCTACATGAAAAGCTAAGTCAGTACAAGCTAAAATTTCATACGGACAAAGACTTGTTTATACTGCTCTATATACTGTGTGCTGAAATGTAAGTACAATATTTATATTCCAATTGATTTATTTTGTAATGATCTGGTAAAAATGTGAAAGTAATTTTTCAGTGATAGTGTGCTGTGACACTTTTTTGTGTGTTATGTCTAATTTTTTTAAGCAGGTAGTTTTAAGTGAGGTGAAACTTGGAGGTACGCAAGACAGATCACACTCCTGAAAGGGATACCATAGTCTGGAAAGGTTGAGAGCCCCTGATTTAGAGAACTCATAAATCAAGAGGCTCTTTCATTAATCTCTGTTGTTGAGGTTTGCTATTCATTACAGTCCCACAGTAGGCTCTTCCTTCACTCTTCAGGTCCTAATGTGACCTTCCTTCGTGACTCTTTACAACTGCTTTCTTCTAAAAGAGCATTCCTAGCTGCCATCATTTTTGTTAGGAGGGTTGGTTACATGAGTTCTCTAGCCTTCCTTCATCACCCCTCTATTTTTTCCTTCAGAAGTTAGCTTTGTGTCTCTCGCTGGACATAATTCTCAAGATGACCACAGCGTTTCATCTCCATGAGACGGCTGTTCTACCTACATTTTGCTCTAGCCTGATATACCCCAGGTTAAGAAGTTTTGACATTTTAGCTGCATTGCTCTCTAGAGTTAAGGAAAACAAAACACTAATTTATCTGTTTTGAGAGTTGCGATGAAGATAGAGAGGAATCAAAGGCTACCATTGCTAGTTGGCTACCCACTTGTATCCTTGTAGTTTACAGTAAGGCTGATGGATCCTAAGCTGTTGAATAGTTTCACTCTATGGGTAGTGACAACCAAGGCATCCATCTCTGTAAGTGTAAGGCAATGGCCTGGTCATCTCCTACCACCTTCATACATACTGCTGGCTGGACTTTTCTGCATCCTAGGACACCTTCTTTGGGCACAGAGTCCTTTCAGCGAGAGAACTTCCAGGGGAATTCGTTACATGTATTGACTGTCCAGTTTGCCTATCAGAGAATGAGAGAAGAGAGAAGTATAACAAGGGAACATTACTCCATAGTAATTGTTGTAGTCTGCTGTTCACTCCCTGTAATCCTGCCCATTTCACTTTTGAGACAGGGTGCCGCTGCTATCCTGTTCTCCATTTTACTTTCACCCTTACTCCTCTGTGTGTGTGGCGGGGAAGAGGGAACCACCTGGTTTTATGCAGAGAATGGTGCAGAGATGACCCATACCTGCCAATAGTGGGGAGGGGGGACAGAAAGATGGCAGCAGCTTCAACAGATGTTACTGAGCGTCCTTGGTCCGTGTGAGCATGCTCAATACAAGCCAAGCAGCAAATAGGGGGTGGGGGACATGATTCCCCCCCACACACACCTTGCGTCATCTCTGTAGGGGCACAACTGTTTTGCCTCTTTGCCTCTTTGAGCTATTTCAAAAGCCCATCATAGAATAAGAGGAAGTGATGACAATCATAATACTGGAAGTAACTTCCCTTGATGATGCTGGTTTGAGGCAGTAATGTCCTAGTATTTAAAATCCTGTTGTTTTTGTTAATTTCTTCACGGTTTCCCCCACCACCGCCAGCATCTGGCTTTGTGCTCCTGTGTGTCATATAGACACCCAGCCACAGCATGCTTGCTGACATTCACAGTGCACAACATGTTAATTGACCAGTGAAGCATTTCTGGTTCAGCGTTAAATTTTAAAGCAAAGCATGGATGAGTTTCTGGATACACTCTGGCTCAAATGGCATGAAAAAATTGGACCATTGGATATGGAGTTTCTATTTCATTTACATTTTTATTAACATTGCTGGTTTATCTGTTCCTCTGTGAATTTCAGTTACATAAAAGCTGGTGGTGTCACACCTTTTTTTGTCAGCAAGGTTCCTCTTCAGACTCCGTTATACAGCAATTTATAGTCCAAAGGACTGGGAGATGTAGAATTCCTTCTTAATTTCCATGTCTACTGCAGGCTGCTCTTCACTGAAGCCAATTCTTGGCAATAAATATGTTTTTTTATTTTAAAATGGCTTGGATTCTGGATTCTTGGTGAATAGCTGGGCTGTTGGGAACAGACACAAGATGATTCCAGCTTCAGAATTGATGGCAATTTTAGTCGAGAGAAAAATGCGATGCTATAAAACTCCCTTTCAGTTTTTCTCTGGTCACTTAAAATATTGCGAGAAGAAATGAACATAGCAATCCTGGGTGAGATTTCCAAAGCTGCCTAGGGGAATTTGGACACCCACTTCCCATTCATTTCTATCTGGGCATCTAAATTTGTTAGGTTTGTTCTACACACACCAATTTTAAATGGTACAACTCCCTTCTATTGCAGATGCAGTTGTACCAGTCTAAATGAGTTTATATTGGCATAGCTTATTCCTGTACAGGAAGGTATATAAGCTATACCAACATAAGTACTTTTATACGGGCATAACTGTGTCCACATTATGGGTGGTAGTGGTCTAATTATTTTAGTCAAACAAACAAACAAAAACAAAGATACACCTAGTACAAAATCTGTGTAGCCCAGGTCTTGGACAGCTTTGAAAAGCAGTGGTTTGAGCACTGGCCTGTTAAACCCAGGGTTGTGAGCTCAGTCCTTGAGGGGGCCATTTCGGGATCTGGGGCAAAAATCTGTCTGGGGATTGGTCCTGCATTGAGCAGCGAGTTGGACTAGATACCTCCTGAAGTCCCTTCCAACCCTAATATTCTATGATTCTAAGCTCACCCTCTGTTTCTAATTTTAATGTTGGCTGGAAGCTGGGTTTGTTCCTATGCCAACTTTCTGCCCCTTCTTACATGATCGCCTCCAGCAGGCTATAATTTCAGGTGTTCGCTTGCAGCTGGAATTACAAGAGATATTGCCTCCCTTCGGTGTGTAGTTTTGTATAGGGGACTGACTTGCTCATTTATAACAACTTTCCTTAGAAGATGAGCTATGAGATCTTCTCCTTTTGCTTAGCATGAAGAGTAGCCAAATATGTAGAGTTCAGGTTCTGATGCCTCATCTTTTTATGATGTGTGTAGCTGGTGATGATTGTGGGGTGTGTGTGTGTGTATACGGTAACAATGCCAGAGGTTGCTATCTTAGGCCTTGTCTGCACTGGCGACAGTGTAGCTATGTACTGCAGTGAAAAGCAGGGCACCTGAAAGGTTTGTTTTACTGGAGGGGATGGCAGAGAGACCCTTTTTCTCTTCAGAAATGTATTCCTTCAGTCAGGATATTTTACCACCAGAAAAATTTCCTCTCAAAACCAGTGCCTAATCATCAACGAAAAGCCCCCCCCAAATGGCTAATTATTGATCTGGGACATGAAGAATGTTTTTTTCAGCTGAAAATTTGGCTAAGCACTTTACATTGTTACCGTGACTGGAAGAGATCAATTTCTGTCAGGTACATCTGGGTCATTTTATCCTGCTGTCCAGTTATGTTGGAACCATGTAATTAAAATGTCAACTGACACAATAAAAAGTCACCAAAAATAACTGCTCTTTACGGAAGAGAGAAATGTGAGTTGATGACATATCTGCATTGTTACGGAACCAGTGCATATTGCTCACTCTCTACCTGAGTTATCTTTAGGTGGATTGGCAGAACTCAGACACTGTCTGTCTGAACCCATCTGCACAGCTAGTTGCTCTGCTGTACTCTGTCCTATATTTTTATTATATTTAAAAAAAGCATTTTTCTATATCACTGATACTTTAAAACTCTAAAGTCGTGTGTGTGTGTGTGTGTGTGTGTGTGTGTGTGTGTGTGTGTGTGTGTGTGTGTGTGTGTGTGTGTGTGTGTGTGTGTGTGTGTGTGTGTGTGAAGGGTGGTGATGGTTTGTAATTCAGTTTCTCTCCTCCCCTAATCCTTGGTCAGGTAAAATCCCAATGGGAGTTTTGTGAAAGATCTTCATGATTTGGCCTATTGTTCTGAAGAGTTTCAGGATATGTGATAAATTTTTCAAAAGGGATTTCAATAGAGGTCAGACACCTAAATACCTTTGAGGATCTGGGTCAAAGTGGCTTGAGCTCCTAAGTGCCTGTCACTTTTGGAAATAGGCACCTAAGTCCCATTGACTTTCAGTGAGAGCTTGGTGTGATGCTGGCAGACCAGGTGGCGGCTCATTCCAAGGTCCCTAAGCCTCACTGAACACAGACAAATGCATAGCTGGAAACCAGCCAGACTCACCTGTGTGTTAGTCTTGTTAAAATAGATACTACATTTATAGAGATGTATTTTAATATTTGGACTTCACTAAATGCTTGAGAGTTGCTGCATGCATTGATCTCACGTATAATAAAATAAAAAGTAAAGCTTTTGGTACTGTCTCACATGACCTTCCCATAAGCAAACTAGGGGAATGCAACCTAGATGGAGCTACTATAAGGTGGGTGCGAAACTGGTTGGAAAACCATTCCCAGAGAGTAGTTATCAATGGTTCACAGTCATGCTGGAAGGACATAACGAGTGAGGTCCCACAGGGATCAGTTCTGGGTCCAACTCTGTTCAATATCTTCATCAGTGATTTTGATAACGGCATAGAGAGTACACCTATAAACTTTGTCACAATACCAAGCTGAGAGGGGTTGCAACTGCTTAAACTCTGGAATAAATTGCCCAGGGAGGTTGTGGACTCTTCATCATTGGGGATTTTTAAGAGCAGGCTGGACAAACACCTGTCAGGGATGGTCTAGATAATACTTAGTTCTGCCATGAGTGCAGGGACTGGACTAGATGATCTCTCGAGGTCCCTTCCAGTTCTATGATTCTATGATAATTAAGGCTAAGTTTTAGTCATAGGTATTTTTTAGTGAAAGTCATGGACAGGTCATGGGCTGTAAACAAAAATTCATGGTTGGGACCTATCCATGATTTGTACTATATACCCCTGACTAAATCTTGGGTGCTCTAGAGCAGGGGGTGGGCCAGCGGTGCAGGCCCCCCACTGCTGATGAGGAGGAGTTGGCGGAGCTGGCAGACTCCCTGTCTGACTCTGTGCACCTCCCTGGAAGCAGCAACTTGTCCCTTGGCTCCTCGGTGAGGGTACAGCCAGGGAGGCTTCATGTGCTGCCTCTGCCCCAAGTGCTGGCTCTCAATGACTGCCTGGCTACGCCTCTGTCGAGGAGCTGAGGGACGTCACCACTTCTGGGGAGCCTCCTGAGGTATGCGTCACCAAGAGCCCTCACCCCCTCCTGAACCCCAACCCTATATGTTAACCTACTTCAACCTTGGGGGAAAAAATGAGTTGTTAAACCTTTAGTTAGTTTAATATAGGATTGACTAAGAGCATTATCTTTGGTGTGAGATCTAAGGTACAATTAACCTGGGGTAAGTGACTGATCCTTTGGGAGTGGGAGTAACCTGAATATTGTGATTTTTGGGGTAAGGAACCATCTATCACAAAGGCAAGTTTGCCTAGGCGGCAAGATAGACTGAGTACCCAAGGGGATTGTGGTTGACTCCATAGTTAGGCTATTGTAGTGCTTGAGAAGTTCGCACTTGATACTTTAGTTGCAGAAATCTAAGTATAGCGCTCACAACCAGTGTGTGCCCTGCTTCCTCACAGTCTGCCTGAGGTTGGCACTCATGGTCATGAGCCACTCCAGGCAGCTTGACACTAGACTCCAAACTCATTTTTGAAAATGTCCCTCTTGGTTCAAGAGATTTACTGTGTAAATATTCAGTGCTCTACTGTGTGTTTTTTATTATTTGAGTGAACACAATAAAATATATAGGAACAAAAAGTGTGTGAGGATAAATTCTTTTGCTCTCATTTTTTGAATATGTGCAGGAGAACAAATATGTTTTCAGAAAAGCATTTATACAGACACTGGGGGCAAATACATAAAAAGCATTTTGGTTGAGACCAAAATGACAGCAGCTGCCATCTCAGACAATACACTCTTTTACTCGAAGACCTAAAAATCTACATGCCTTTCTGTAAGAAGCCACTGAACCTTATTAAAGAGCAACTAGTATTGATTAAACATCAATCTCTCTTGGTTAAACAACCTGGCTGTTTCCTCAAGGTGTCTGTGTCCTTTGCACTGTGGTCTCAAGAATCCTTATGCCGCTTCCAAGCAATTCAGAAAGCTGAAGGCAGATCATACTGATTAGCCAGCCTTGTTGCTTTGTTATTTTGGCAGGTGACCTTTCCACTAGTTTAGAAAGTATCAGAGAGGAGGACATAACTGCTTCAGAGGGGAGTTGTTCCTTCATCACAAGCACTGGGGTATGCCCTCTAGTCTCTTGTGTTGGCAATAAAAGAAACAGAGCCTGTTAAGAAACAACTATGCTTTGTTGGTAAATATTCAACACAAATATCCGTTCTTAAGTAAATGTCAGTTCTTAATTGATCTACATGAGGGATCATCTCTCACCCCGTGCCACACTGCCACAGCTGCAGTCAGCGGGGATGCATGAGTTGAATCCTCCTCGTTATAAAAGAGAGGAGGTGGCCGGCAGAGCTTTCTCTGTGATGCTCCAAGACTCTGGAACTTGCTCCCTATTTTAGTTCACTATACTCCAGATTTGGTGGTCTCCTGGACATGCTGCACTAGGGTTTTTGGAGAGGACTAAGGGTATGCTTCCTGAACACCCGAAGGGGGTGGAAAGGAGTTTTAGTAGGAAACTGGCTGGCTCAGCTCCTGTTGAATTGATGATGTTACTGGTGCACTGAATTTACATAGTATTGTTAATGATGTGATAGGGCACCTAAAGCTTTGGATAATCACCTTTTTAGTCATTATTTAAATTGAAATTAATAAATAGATCCAAGTTAAAATCTTTAACATATTAGCGGCATGGAGAGTCGGGGTGTTTGTGTGAGATCCACTGCTGCTGTAAATTGATGTAATGCTGTTTAAATCACCAGATGAGCCCCTTTGCTTGTGCCCATAAGCTCTCCTGCAAATGTCAGTAGCTGGGAGAAGTGACACGACATTGGAGGAGAAGTGAAGTCTCCAGTATTGCCAGAATGTTTTCATTCTGTGACAGTGCTGGGGATGGGCAGCCTTTGAGAAGGCGGGAGCAGAATGTTCTGTCGGTCAGATGAGACCTCTTCTAATTAAAGCTAACAAAATAGAAGGTTTGTTATAAGTGGTTTTTAAAAAAGTTATTTACTGGAAAGAAAATGGACCTAAAATATATTAAATTTGGATTAACGCTTTTGAGCATCTCATCAGATAAAATAGAAAGGACTGAATGTGCTCCCACCAGATTCATAGATCCTAAGGCCGGAAAGAAACACTGTGGTCATCTAGTCTGACCTCCTGCATAACACAGACAGGAGAACTGCTCAGAAATAATTCTTGTTTGAACTAGAGCAGATCTTTTAGAAAAACATCCACTCTTAACTTAAAAATTGCAATGATTAATTACCCTCACTGAGAAAAATGTATGCTCTATTTCCAGGCTGAGTTTGGCTGGCTTTCTTTCTTTGTTTCTCTTACTCAGTCTCTAGTGGAGCTTTTAAGACCTTGATCCAGCCAAGTACTTAAATGCTTAACTTTTAGGACCTGAGTAGTCCGGGTGACTTTTTACTAAAGTGTCTTTTGTCTTGTCACCTCTGAAGCAGTTACATACTTCTCAAATATGTTATAGACTAGTGAAAGGTCACTCATGGAACTGCTCAGGTGTTTAAAATTAAGCACATGCTTAAGTACTTTACTGGGTTAGGGTTATGCTGTGATTTGGATTTTTTAAACTTTTCTGTTTTTCATTATTTCCTTCGGAAACAGTTAAAAGGATGTGGCTTGCTCATGCTTTTTTGGTGGCTTTGTCCTATGATCTTGAGTTCCTATTGTTCCTGCAAGGGTCCTTATGGCTCTTATAGGCTGAGACTTCAAAGCTACTTAGGGGATTTAGGCACCAAATTCCCTTTTATTTCAATGAGAATTATGTATTCAGATCATTTAAATGGGGTTGACAGTCTTGGCCATGTAATGTTATATTACTGGGATACTCTTTATGGGTTCGTTGATTTGTTTTCTGTATTGCACTTCTTCCAGGAATTATTATATTAATTCCTAAAAAAATTAATAAAATAAAATACCAGCAAGATGAATACAGTGAATTATTGCTAGAGTTTGGAAAATACTGTGTGTTTTGAAACATTCTTTGTTGTCTGTTTGGATAGGCCTCCTTTTGTGATTCTGTTGCTGCAAGTGAAACTGATCTAGAAATGTATAATTCAGTAATTGTGGTAACCCGCATCTTCCCTTTTGAGACATGCACCCTCTTCAGTGTTGTCTATGCAAAGATTTCCAGGCTAGTGCCACGGAGGCTCAGGAAAACATTTTGAGAGAGCCAGATTTATGTGAAAAGAGAAAAGAGTTGTTTAGTTCACAAGCCTTGAGAATTTTTAATTTAAAGGAAAGACATTCATATGGAGAGGGACAAACCATAGCCTGTTCAAGGCTGACCGTGCACTTAAGAGCTCTGAGATTACTTTACATCAGAGTAGTGGGTTGTGAGTCTCAGATTTTCCTACCCCTACTTGCTGGAGCATGGGGAGTAGGAGCAGCCATGGCTGCCCTGCAATATATATTTTTTGACCCTCATAACACTTACCAGTAGTGTTAGTGGCCTTCCAAGCCTGACATCTAGGAGCATATACAGCCCCATTATGACAGCCTCCAGCATTGGAGCATTAGCAGAGGGGACGTGAACTTCAGTCACCATTTCTCCTCCAAGCGTTCATTGTAAAGGCTTCATCATTTGTTCCCTAAATGTTGCCAGACTGTCTCACCTCTGATAGATCCGTAAGCACCCAGTGCTCTGCTTTCTGAAAACAGCACTTAAAACTGATTTATTTTCAATGGTCTTTACCATAAAAGAAATTGGATCGGCAGAGACTACTGTGATTCAAGCTAGTAGCTGGCATGAAATATGGGGTCTTTCCAAAATGTTTTAGAGGGAAACTAATCCATGTTATTCATGCCAGTCTTTATTAGAATCCTGTTTTCTCTCTCTATCGTAGAGATCACGTGGATGGGAGGCATGAAATGAAGGTGACAGCACTGATGCCATTAAGGTTATGTTAAACAATCAAAGAATAACCCTGTTATACAGTGTTTTTTGGAACTTACACTTTGTGGGCAGTGCACACTTTTTAAAGCTCACTTACATGCTTCTTTAAAGAGCAAAGGAATAGCTGGAAAAGGTGTTGCTATGGAGGTAGCACAACTCAAGCTACAAGCTGTGAATTTTGTCCTGGCAAAACTGTGTTAACCTGTGGCTTAGGGTTTCCATAGCTGTACTCTTGCCAAATATAGCTAGAATTCCACCTATACTTTCCAGCCTTATGAGTGTGTCTGCATCTTGGAAGAAATTGTCCCTGGGGCAACTCAAATTGCATTCTGTGGAATCTGGCCCTTGTTGGCTTCTACGTGGCTTGTTCCATCTTTCTAATCCAACCCAGGTTTCCTAGCTATTTATGCACAGCATAACATGGACCAGCACAATGACTGAGATTAGCATGATTTGACAAATTCACTGAAACTGCAGACTTGAAACCACTTTGCTGACAGGGATAAGCAGAACATCATTGCCCACAAAAGCTTATACCCAAATAAATTTGTTGGTCTCTCAGGTGCCACGAGTACTCCTCGTTCTTTTTGATCATACACACAGATACTGGTTACCTAAGCGAATCTGACTTTGTTTGTACATATGATCAGAAAGAATGTACTTATTTAGTACTAATATAAAATTTGCCATGGTTTTGTTATATCCTATATGACTGTTCCAATCACAAATGGGAATATTGTTGAGCAATACTGCTGTATATACCGTATCAGTTGCAGATATTTTATCAGAATTTTTCAGGTTGGCTTGCAGCACTTTATGGCCTGCATCATGCTTCTCAGTGAAGTGAAAATCATAGGAAAAGGTGTCTCTGGGACAGTGACATGCCTAAATAGACCAACTAAATTATGACAGGCCATTCACTTGACAAAGCTAATCCAAGCATAAAGAAATGAAATCTCCTCATTCTTTTCTAAGCAATTTGTTTTGCTGTTTTCTGTCAGGCAAGATGATGAGAAAACAGTTAAATACAATGGAGAATATTTCTAATCTGCATTTGTAATTTGCACTGAATTTACTGTATCATGACAGGTAGAATGTTAATACAGTACTACATTTATAGAGATGGAAAAAGTGTGTAGGAGTGTGTGTGAGAGAGAGAATCATGTGATAAATTGCAGAATCACGTGATAAACTATGGAACTGTATGAGAAATTGCAGAGCCATGTGGTAATTTGTCATATACTTCTGACTGTCTAACCTCTCTGCCCATTAATCCATCACATCTGGCATTTACTCTGACATTTTAAACCCTGGAGCAGTTTCATACAAAACTGCAACTTTTTTTTTTAGAAATCTTTCCTCCTCTCAAATGTGGAAAGTCCCCCTTCTACCCTTCACAGGGGCACAGGCAGGGCCGGCGCTACCATTTAGGCAGCCTAGGCAATCACCTAGGGAGCCAGAATAATTAGGGGGCGGCATTTTGCCAGAGGGGGTGGCAGGCAGCTCCAGTGGAGCTGCCGCAGTGGTGCCTGCGGAGGGGTCCGGTGCTCCACGGTTCCGGTGGAGCTGCCGCAGTCGTGTCTGCAGACGGTCGGCTTGTCAGCTCCTCGTGCGGCTCCGATGGACTGCCCGCAGGCATGACTGCGGCAGCTCCACCGGTGCCGCGGAGCACCGGACCCTCCACAGGTACCGCTGCGGCAGCTCCACCGGAGCCGCGGGATCAGGACGCGGGGCGGCGAAATTGCCATCCACCTAGGGTGCTCAAACCACTAGCACCGGTCCTGGGCACAGGATGGGTGGCATGCAGCCATATACCTGATACAGCTTTTCTAGACATGTCACACAGCTTTAAACTCTGATATATCACAGGCTTGCAGAAATACAAATGAGCTTTCTGCCACTGGAAAATGAGTTGGTCCTATCTTTATAACAGGACTCAGTACTCATTTGTAACTGTGGGAGGGCCCAAGAAATGACTTTACTCTCCGGTTGTGAAATTTTCAGGGGCAGAAAAGTTTCTTAGGGCATTTTTAGACATTCATATTGCTGTTTTTGAAACCTGTACAGTTGGTAGTAATGGCACCTGGTTTTATATGTGGGGCTCAAGGGGGGAGAGAAAGCTCATTCACTCGCAGACAGAGTATAACCTGTTTTTAGAGTACCTCTAGTCTCCCTAATATGACTTATTTTATGAAAATCTTAATATATACTTAGATTATTAGTTTTCCAGGCCAGAGACTAACTGGGTTCTGTGATGGGCCACTGGAAGCCATCATAATACAAGTAAAATATAATAAAATCTATATGAAGAGTTTGTGCTGGTTCTTACCTTTACAGCATGTAAGTTCAACAATTGCCGAATCAGAATAGATTAATGATCCACATAGTCCAATATGTTCTCTAGTTGGATGCTATAGCAGAAGGCATACAAGTCTTATAAATATACCAAATTGGACTATAGGGAGATTTTTTTTTCTGACGTCTGATCTCTATGTTGGCTGAAAAAATATACAAAATTTCAGGAAGGCATTTAAACTCTCTATTGAATTCCTCTCTGAGGGTGTTCCTGTGTGCTGTTTATTCCAGAAATCAGGGCCGGCTCCAGGCATCAGCTCAGCAAGCAGGTGCTTGGGGTGGCATGTCGGGCTCTTTGGCAATTCGGCAGTGGGTCCCTTGGTCCCTCTGAGGGAAGGATCTGCCACCAAAGTGCTGCCGAAGAAGAAAGCGGCACAGTGGAGCTGCCACCGATCACGGCTTTTTTTTTTCTTCCCGCCGCTTGGAGCGGCAAAAACCCTGGAGCTGGCCCTGCCAGAAATATCCTGATACTAATGAATCATGGCACAACTTGCCTTTGTTTGGTTGGGGTATATAAATTACTGACATGTAGAACTAAAGCCTCCTACAGTTTCAAGTGTCAGAGGGGTAGCCGTGTTAGTCTGTATCTGTAAAAGCAGCAAAGAGTCCTGTGGCACCTTATAGACTAACAGACGTATTGGAGCATGAGCTTTTGTGGGATGGGTTGCATCCGACGAAGTGGGTAGTCACCCACGAAAGCTCATGCTCCAATACGTCTGTTAGTCTATAAGGTGCCAAAGGACTCTTTGCTGCTCCTACAGTTTCATTATCCATGTTCTGTGTGGGTGGGGGAGGGAATATTAGTGTATAAGTGTGTTAAAGATGCAGCTAACATGTCTTTGGAATCACATTAGTACCTGTTATGCATAGATTGTTCTTTGCCAATTAAATTGAGCCCTTGATCTTATGTTGCTTCTGTTAGTATTTGCTGTCTTGGTAATATTGCTCCAAAACCAAGACACTTGGTCTAATCTAATATAGTGGACGGGTGAGATTGGTGATTGTTGTTGGTGTCAGTAATCTAGGCTGGAAATGGGCCTGTTTGAGGGTAGGTTACATCATAACTGATTATTAATGTTGAATAAACTAGAAACTACCCCCAAGTGCCACACTCAGTCTGATTACTTCTGGACTTCAGTTGTGTCCAAAACCTAAACCTGGATTTGAAATTTACAAAGGGACTCCTACCCTTTACAATGGACTGAATACCCTCAATTTCCTTTACATTTTGTAGTACTGGAAGGCGGTGGCTTTTTTTTTTTTTTTTTTTTTTTTTTGACATACTGGACTCTAGATATCTCTCACTGGGCTGATAGATGTAAATTTGAGGCACACTGAAGTGTATCCATACTAGATCCCAGTGGATCACAAATAGAGAAACACATTGGTAGAAAAACACTTGTGATGACACAGGCTCCAAGCATGCATGTATATCTCCTCTTACCTCTGTGGACTTGGCTAATAGTGATTGCACTTGGATTTTGATACAATAGACCAAATTCTCTGCTGGTCATTGAATGTAGTTCAGTTATACTACTCGCTTATTGCTTTTAGAGGTTCAGACTGAAGCAAAGGGAATACAATAGCCTTCAAGATAACCCAGTCGTGCTTTACTGAATAATACATTTTTTAACATTTAATTTTATTTGGTATATATTAAGTTCATGTGTGAGTGGTGAAGGGGAGAACAGGTTTCTGTCAGTGAGATGAGTACAGGAGGTGTAACATGTCAAGGCTTTGAACTGTATAGGTGGTCTGAAATCTTTGTTTGAAATGTGAGCTTTAAAAAAACAAGATATTTCCACTCGTTAAATTGCTTCTGACCTAGATGTTGTAAACTCGTTAATCCCACATACTTCATAATATGCATAAAAATGTCAGCTCTTTCTCAGCTCCTCAGCAAAGATTCCATAGCTAGTGCTGTAATGAGATGCAGTCTAGTGAGTACTAGTCAATGCCCTATCGGGTAATCCTGAAAAATAATGGAGAATTATTAGAAATATTTATTGATTTACAGTTTGCAAAATAAGTGACCAGGTACATTTTTATATTGCTTTTATTTTTGCTCTTTTTATTACTTGTTCTCTTCTTTGCTGATTTACAGAATTCAGTAATTCGCAATGGGTTTTGAAGTACTGATGCGGCCTGCACAAGGCATAACATCTGAGAGTCTCACAATCTTATTATGTATTTATTCTCACAACGTCCCAGTGAAGTGAGGCAGTGCTAACATACCCATTTTACACATGGAGAACTGAAGCAAAGAGACACTAAGTGACTTGTCCAATGCCTCACACGGGGGCTGTGATAGAGCGGGAACTTGAACCCAGGGGTCCGAAGCTAGTGCCCTAACCACTGGACCATCCTTTCTCTATCATTATTCTGTATAGATTCTTATATATAACCTTCATCTCCATTGTATCTGAGCCTCTTCCGTTAGTGCATTAAGTGACATGTCTAACATCTGTTGTGAGGCTTGTGCTCATTTTCATACTCTACAGGAGGAGCATTTTGTGCATGGTGTAATGTTTTGTTTTGGTAGGACTTGTTTTTATAATTGTCCAGGCTGCTTTATATTTGTTAGAGAAGGTAGATTGAAGAAGGCAGAAGGTACTGAGGCTTGTGATGGTCTTTTCTTGCTCTGGGAATTGATTCCACACTCTCAGGCCCGACCCCTAGAAAGCTTTGTCTCCTGTACAAATGAGTTTTATGTTAGAAGATTCCATTGTGCCTGAAGTTCTTGACCATGGCTCTCATCCCGGTGCTTGAGGTCGTCTTTTAGATATCTTGGGTGCGCTTTGAAGATGAGGACAGAAATTTTGAACTTGATTAGATATTCTATGGGAAGCCAATGTAGAGATTGGAGGACAAAGTGTCTCATTAGTATGAAGCAGGATCTGATCCAACAGCTGCTGAAGTCAACGGGAGGCTTTTCATTGATTTCACTGGGCCAGGTGAGTGGTTCAGATTTTTCAAAACGCTCAGCACCCATAGCTGGGGCCAGATTTTCAAGAGAACAGTTCCCATTTAGGTACCAAAATCCATGGCCAGGTTTTCAAAAAAGCTCAGCATGTTCCATGCACCTCAGGTGCTGAAGGGTCACATTGGTAACTGCTGGCTACTGATCTCTTGAAAATCTGGCCACTCTTATAGATGTCAAAATAGGAGCTGAGATTTCTTGAAAATCTAGTATTGAAGATCTTCTCCCATCCCTGTGACTTCTCTTCTTGTTCCAAGATTTGAGAGACCTAGGGCAGTCTGTAGCTAGTTCATTTTCAGGTTTAAATTAAAAAAAATAATCATTGTCAATGTAATCTCATCTCTAACCTTCCCCCTTCACTTGCTATTAGAATGTAAGTCATTACAGTCCATTGGTTTCTGCCTCTGTATGGGATCTGATTATCTTTTTTGTTACTGTAATTTGCATAATGATGTAATTAGCATAAATTGCTATAATGATAGTATAAATAAAGACTGCCAGAAAACTGTAAAACGTTGATATCTCATCAGAAAGGTTCAGTCCTGCTAAGCCTTGTTATTATTTTACCTCATTAAAAACGCTTTCAGTAAATAATAAAACACACAATTTCCCTGTAATCAGCTTCATTTCAATGGCTAATGAAATTTCTCTGGCATTTTCTCTAGTAGGTCATGCTGTACAATCCTCTCTCCCACAGAGCTGTAACTCTTCAGTAGTACTATTGTATTGTATTGCCATCATGACAAAGAAGGAAGGCCTCCAATTGTGTAAGCCTCCATAATTTAGCCTGTACAATAAAGCCTATGTGGTCCTGAGATCTGTTGCTCGTTCAGAACCCAGGAAGAAAAGGTCCCTTCCGATGAGCCAAGTTTTTAAACTTCTTCTTTCTACACTTTTCTGTAGGTATGTATGGATTCAGAGGAGTTTATTTACTTGTTTAGATAGCAAAATGTGAAATATTTATCTGCTAAAACTAGAGCTGAATAAATAATTGATTTTTTTCCCTTCAGATTAGAGAGGCTATTAAAATAAAAAACTCAATAATAATGGGGGATTTCAACTATCCCCATATTGTCCTGAGGTGAATATGTACCCAGTCAGGATGCAGAGAGAAAATTTCTTGACATCTTAAATGACTGCTTCTTCGAGCAGCTAGTCCTGGGAATGGATGACAGGGGATGGATTGCTTGATGATTACCTGTTTTGTTCCTTCCCTCTGGGGCACCTGGCATTGGCCACAGTATACTGGGACCTTTGATCTGACCCAGTATGGCTGTTCTTATGTTCTAAGTGTGCTGGATGTTTCCGGGTTGCTAGGTTTTTTTTTTTTGTACGAACATTAATTGGCTAATCCTGACAATCCTCTGAAGAAGGAAAGCATAATTACCCCATTTTTACATATAAAGAAACCGAGATACAGAGAATAAATATCTTTGATTTGCCTGTGGCCACTCAGCATGGCAACGGCATAATCTGGAAATGGATTAGCGTTGTTCTGTCATACAGATAGATATAAAGAGTGCAGAAACCCATGTGTGGTTCCGGCAAGGGGGACAGATAATTTGTGCTACTTCCGGGTAAAGGTGAGACCTACAATTAATTCTTTCAGTCTTTTATTGGCGTTCTAGTTTCTAGTCCAATGCCAGTTCACAAGAGCATTCTGTGAGTGTTATGTATGGTCTTGCTTTTATATACACATGAAAACAAGCCTTGTGCCTGTAGTATTATGTGATGCACTCATCCTGTGTCGTCATGCTGAGAGAACACAGAGGAAATGTTGGCTGTTTAGAACTGGCAAGCTACCTTCCCCATTTGCTCTCATACTCTCTTAAAACTCTCCAGAAACATTAGAACAACCACCAGAAACCCATAACAGCAGCAGAAAATGAGAACCTACCTTAAACAGTGACTGAGTTTGTTACTTTCTCAATAATATCCTTAACTTCTACCACTTTTACAGGAAGGAAACGCTGCTCCCCTTTCAAAGCAGCAAATCCCCACAGAACAGGTGGGGCTGCAACACGGTGCTATGTGTGACGTTAGAAAGTGCACATTTTCTGTCACTGACTTTCAAAAGAGTTTCATGGTCTCCTTTCCCTCTGAGACAGATGAGAAAATGTTAGAGACTAGAGATTGTACGTTTCTACTCTCCCAGGATTTAACAGCCTTCCTCTACAAGAAAAAGAAGGTAACATAGTTAGGTTGTTGTGTTTTGTTGTTCCCCTCCCCCCCCCAGGGATGCTGAGTACTCACACCTCAAACTGAAATAATCCTCTCTTGCTTGGGTGTTGTGGTGCTTAATTAGTTTATAAAGTCACTTGAGAACCTGAAATGAAAGATGCTATGCCAGAGCCAAATGGTCTTTTAACTTTATTATGCTTTGATTGTATTGTAACGTGGCCTTTTTAATCACAAGTCTGCTATAATTTACAATGTCTCTCATCTTAAAAATAACTTACCTCTTCTCCATTCTGCTTCTAGTAAGGGAGGAGGGAAGAGCTGCAGAGCCCTGTGGTGTAATCATTAACGTCCCCTCCCATCATGTGTTGTGACTGATCTGGGTCTTCTAATACTCTCAAATCAAAGTTCCCTTTCAGCACATGGGAGGCTTTAGTGGTTTGCAAGATTTGGAACAACCATCTTGGGCAATGCTGGAGAGAAAGGAGAGTTCGGGTGATTGAAGTAAGGGCCATGAGAGGAGTAGACTGTAGGAGGAAATGAACAGGTTTAGGAGATAAAGCAGAACGTCTCTGTTCTTGTACCAGAGTTCTCTGTAGCTTATGTTCAGGCATATACCAAAGGAAATGGATTTTTCACACTTAGTTGAATGCCTGGTTGGTTCTACAGATTGTTGAGTCGCTAGACAAATAGCAAACTCTACTTACTAAGGCATCATGTCTTGAAGATTAAAATCATTTTTCACTGTTCGGATTATTTGTCTTCAAGTCAGGTGAAAATCTGTTGCTGGAAAAGTGTGAGGAGGCAGGAGAAGGGGCTGTATCAGATCATTTTCTAGGTTCAGAGACAGAAATAGGTCCCTCCTGATGTGACTGCCGCTTGAAGAGACTGAACTATCTCAAAGACTCTGTAACCTTTTGAGTCTGTGGTAATGATGAGACCCCAACTTGACTGTGCTGGCAGACTCTGGCTGAAGGGGCATAGGGTGGGGGTCTGGGCATCAATTATTTGTTAGTAATGTTTATATTAAAATAGGGAAGATGTATCATGATCAGTGGAGTGGATCAGTGTATCGTGATCAGTGAAGTGAGTAGGTCCATGTTCCCTGAAGGGACTGGTATTCACACCATTTGTTCAACTTGACCTGCATTCAGTTTCACTCTTTGCTAATGAAAAAGGGACCCCACCTTACAAGCTCTTTAAATTCTACACTGAATACTATCATACCTTAGTTTCTGTCCTCTAACTGCTTTTAAATGGCTTTTGACAAAATTTTGTGTTAGGTAAAGTTAATGTGCTGTTTTAATAACTTCAGAAGCTCCCTTTGTTGGAAGCTCTAAGAACATAGTAGCAAATATGGACATAAAATGGACTTTTAGGGTATGATAATCCCTGTATGCTGGATGGAGAACTGCCTGCCCTGCAACAGAAACCAATATAGTACATCCCAGTATATTAATGTCGTGTCAAACAGTCAGTAGAATTCACCAAGTAGAGACAACAATGAGTCAAGATAATTTTAATTATTTGTTCTCCAAAGTACTTTAAGAAATGGATGCTGTTTCTTTTCCTTCTTTCCGTTGGAGGAAACAGGCAGTCAGCACAGGGCAGAGAAAATCTAGTCAGAACTATGGAAAGAGTTTGGAGTATCTGAAGGTCCCTGCTTTGGCTACTTCTGCAGCTGCACCTTAACACCTACAGTCTCTGGCTGGTTGCTCTCTGCAGTTTTATCCCAAGCTCACAAGGCAGGGAAGGGATCTGAGATTCCTCTGTGTGTGTGCAGGGGGGCAGGATTGGAACAGGTGGATCTTTTCTTCACGAAGCTTGACTGATCACGTCTGATGCCTATGTCTCCTTACTGCCATAAAACACAGTAGGGTGGAGTGTCTCTTAATGTCAGCAAGTGGTTGGCCCCAGGTATAAATGTGACAATCAAGCTGACAACAGAGCTAATCAAATCCCATCCTACAACCGTTTCCTAGGTAACCAACACACATAGCTAGAGAAAAGTGCTGAAACACTGTGCGTGGAGACCAGAGTGAGCCTTGGCAGCTATACTTTTAAATGCTTTTAAAAGTAGTGCAGAAAAGCAGCCCCCAAAATGGACAATGTGATACTCCATTTATCCTTACTGGGTTTGCTCATGGGGAAGGAATTCTTCATGTGAGACACTCTTTTCACGTGGGCTTGAGGGGTTTGTTTCCCCTAGCCTTAACAGTAGAGACCCATTCATGTCCACCTATCATCACTGTCACAAATGTTCTTCCATCCTTAATATATTGCTACCCAGGCAACCTGTTTGTGATGGAGTCAGCCGTGGGCCCTTCAGAAGGAGAGGATGAATGCAATAGTCATTGAGGCCCTTGGTATATATTTGTCTGTCTTTTTTTCTCTCCTTTTCCTCCTTCCATTGTGGTTGCTAGATGGAAAGACATTTCCTGATGCTCTGAGCAGTGTGAGATTTTTTTCCTCTTCCTCAGCAAGGCTTCACAAGCTGGTTGTTTCCCCCCACGCCTAAATGTTCAGACTTTCTTTATCCATGGGAACAGTGTAAACAGTTTCTCCAATCCACGATGTGAAACCATAGGGTGTCTGCAGATTTGTGTCCTGCTTGCCTGGCCACCAAAATAGATTCCTTTCCTTTTAGAACATGCATTTGGGGCTCCTCTAAAAATGGAAAGTTGGGCAGATTTAAATTTCAGTTGAGTCAATAATATGTAGAAAACCCCATTTCTATAGACTTTTGTACTCTCAATTCATTTGATTAAAACACACAGTCTGTTAATGTAGCTTCTGAGATCTGTTCCCTAACCTGAAGGGTTTTATTAAGCTAAGAACGAAAATGATTTGCACATGATCAGCAAGGATTCTCTCTGTTACAGCGGGGAAAAAATGAGGATTAAATTTAGATTTACCCATACCAATGTTGTCATCTACCTGCAGTACAGATGGATTACAGGATGATTACAGGAGACCCATCTAATACTGCGAATTTACATTGTCTGAGAATCTGTTTTGATCACAGAGATTTACAAGTTTTGTCCCTTAATGTCTGAGAACAGAAATAGTGCAACTTTGCTGCAAAAGCACCATTTCAATAATAATTTCAGCACATCTGCAGCAAACACGGTCATTACGGCATGGATGGAGGTATACTGCATAATGCAGCTTACTTACTGGTCTGTCACTTGTGGAATATGTGAACAAAAGAGTTGTTGTGTAAGATTACACCAATGGTCCATCTAGTGTTTTCTCTCTCCTTGAAAGCAGAAAGTATATAGAGGAAACTACAAGAAATCCAGTAATGGACATTTATGGAATAACTTGCCACAAGGGAAGTTTCTTCCTGACCACAGCAAGTTAGTGATTGGTGTATGCCCTGAAGCATGAAGGTTTACATAGAAAACAAACCAGAAAACTCTTCAATTTCACTTTTTTTAATAAATTGGATGGTGAATAAGCATTTAGATAACTATCTATTATTAAACCTCTAGGCTCCTAATCACATTCAGATACATTTATATAATGTGTGTCCATGTCAAAAAGTACATTAAGTTGTTGGTTTTCTCTTTGTGATTGGATTTTTTTGTATCTGACTCTGATACTAGACTATAACTGGATTCACTGCTCTTCTGTTAGGTAGTAAGTGTTAAAGCTGTATAGGCAAATTAGGGGAACAAATATTCCAGGGATGCTGTATCCAGACCTCAGCCCCTTTACTTACAAATGTGACAAGTTTTTCTTCATGTCGTATAAATCTTTCGCCTTTAACTAATTGTCTTTTACCCCTGTAGGTTAAATAAGACATGAGAGAAACTATCTTCTATAAAATATGTCATGGTTGATATCAATAATCTGTGCTTGTTGACATTAATGGCATTATGGCCCTCATCTGAAGCCAGTGGAGAGCCTTCCCATTATTATTGTTTCCAACACAGTAGCGTCTAAGTAGTTCTCTAACAGAATTCAGGGCCCTATTGGGCTAGGTGCTATAGAAAAGCACAATGAGAGACAGTCCCTGCCCTATGAAGCTTACAAGCTGAATTGATGAGACATACAAGGTGGGAGAAAGGCAGTAATATTATATGGGAAACTGAGGCACGGAAAGATTACCTGACTTGCCCAAGGTCAAACAGGAGGTCTAGTGGGCTCTTCAGTCTAGCAGAGAAAAGTATAACAATCCAATGACTGGAAATTAAAGCTAGATGAATTCAAATGGAAAATAAAGTGTACATTTTTAATAGTGAGAGTAATGAACCATTAGAACAACTTACCAAGGGTCATGGAGGATTCTACATCATTGAACATTTTAAAATCAAGATTGGCTGTTCTAAAAGCTCTTATTTAGGAATTATTGTGGGGATATTATATGGCCTGTGTTACAAAGGAGATTAGTCTACCTGATCACAATGGTCCATTCCGACCTTGGCATCTCTGAAATCTATGGCACAGCCAGGAACCAAACTCAGCTCTCTGAGTCCCAGTCCAATGCCATAACCAAAAGACCATCCTTTCTTTCTGACTTCAGAGTGCATTGGATCACGTCCTGTATAAGAGCTAAGCGTTCTTATAAGAATGAAAGATTCTTTTGGATGTGGAACTGCAAGACATCTAGTCCATGCTTCTGGTTGATCACAGGATTCCCAACAGAAATGTTTCAAATTTAAAACCAGACTAAATGTCTTGTCTACACATGGAGCTATTCAGGAATAGCTATTGCACTTTAAATCTGAATTAACTTGTAGATAAGCCATTAGTGACTCATCTCTACAGATCTCTTTAGACAATCAGATAGCCAAATGCTAAAGTGCTAAGTTTTTTGTTTTTCTCCCTTGCAGGTGAATTATATAGAGCCTCTTTGAGAAAACAAAGATTCCCTGCACAAGGCAGCATTGAAATACATGAGGACAATGAGGTGAGATGCTTTCCTGCAATATAGCTTTGTTGATTTCCTGAATCTGAAGACTAGATGCAGAAATAAGTGTTGATTACAAAAGTCTAAGTAACCCAGTTACATCAATACTTCTATCTGAATGTTCCTGAGAACCATATTCTATTACAGCTATTTTATGTATTTGTTACGCTTTATACATTCATTAATAATTGCACCTCCACACCCTCTAGGTGCTTTTGGCACAAATATAACATCCATCAGTATCCACAAATGGAGCCACCTGTACCCATCCCCACAACTTACTATACCAACTAAAATCAATCTTTCCCACAAACATCAACACATCACACTTTCTTCCCCAAAGGTCTGTCTGCTTTGCAACATTCCATGAAGGTCAACATGTCCAGATTATTTGGGGACAAAAGGGAGTGAGTGTCAAGTGAGGGACCCTCCTGGAAAATGTCCTGCCAGATGGCCTTGTAAACCAAGGGTTGTCCAGAGCACATGCTTCTGCTCTTGCAGCTATGACACAATCGAATGGCGGGAGGGAGTCTTTCATGAAGGCAGGTCCTTAGGTCAGTTAAGACTTTTATCAAGGTGATATAATGCTGTCTTTATATCAAGATGGATTTTCGGAGTAAAAAATCAGAGTTTAACAGCATCAGTGTGTTGAGCACTACCTGGGTCAAACTCTGCCCCTCTACTTAATACTAGGTAGCTCTTTATTCTACAGATGGCCTTGCTGATACTAGGTCTGCTTGCAAAATCAAGTACCACCTGACATTAACAAAAGTATCAGAATCTAGCCCCTTTTAACTCTAATTGCAACAACTCATCACTCTATGACCATGACTCCATCTAGAGAATTCCATTTTCAAAGCACTTTGTCCAAACCTGTCCCAAAGTTTCAAATTGTCTGAGCGCTGAGAACATATTGATGGAGTTATAAGTGCTTTTGATGGCTCAGTGCATCCTTTCTCCCATCTAATAGGTGCACGTGCAGTCACTGGAAATCATAAAAAAAGAACGAGGAGTGCTTGTGGCACCTTAGAGACCAACACATTTATTTGAGCATAAGCTTTCGTGGGCTCAAACCTGCTCCATCAGATGCATGCAGTGGAAGATATAGTAGGAAAATATATATACACAGACGACATGAAAAAATGGGTGTTGTCATACCAACTGTAAGCTTGGCTGAAAAACAGACACATTTTCCAAAGGGAGATTACCAAGTCCATTTAGAGCCACAATGTAAAGACCTATGTTGAAGAGCAGATTTAATAAAAGTCTCAGTAGCAGTAATAGAACATAAATTTGGTTTCTAGAAGAAAGAACAGAAACTGAGCAAATGAACAACTCTCTCTCTAGAAGTTTTTAGCTAGCCAGAGTCTATCTGTCCACACAGTAGTTACAGTACAGATGTCAGTAGTGCAAACTTCACCACTCTTACCCAGCCTGACCCAAAGCTCATTGAAGTCAGTCGTTCCACTGACTCTAGTGTATTTTTGTTGAGTCTCTGTAAGCTTAGAAGGACCACCTCTAGGCATGAATGCAGTTCATTCTGAGACATAGTTCATTCATTGGCTGAGGCTGCCAAGAAGTTTGCCCGTTTTAAATCGATTTGTAAGTTGCTTTTGTGATCATAGGAATGGGACTGAGTCCATTAACTCACTTCCCATATTCCATCTGATGACAATGACTTTCTGTCCCTACTGACCTGGCTTGGATTTTAAGTGGTAACCTAGATGCTGCAACCTGTTCCTCGAGCTTTCTAATCCCTCAAACAGCCTTCTGCAGTGCCAGCTGATCAAAGAGAGAGAATTTAGTGTTGGCTGTGGAAGGAGGTAATCCTGTCCTTCGAGCAAAATTAGTTTCTATATTAGTAAATCGCATAAAGAACATTTGGGGGGAAAAAACTGAATTAGAAAAAGAATAGAACCTTATTAATGTTCACTTGGGTGATCAGCAAATTCTTAACAATAAACATGACAATAAGTGTTCTACTCAGTGAAGATTCTATAGCAGATCATTTAGTGGGTATGTCATTACTAAGATCTCATTTATTTTTAAAAAATATAATTTACTCCATTTAATAGAGTGATCTTGACAATTACAAGCCAGTAAGCCTGACTTCAGTACCGGGCAAACTGGTTGAAACAATAGTAAATAATAAAATTGTCAGACACATAGATGAACATAATTGTTGGGGAAAAGTCAATGTGTTTTTTGTAAAGGGAAATCATGCCTCACTAATCTACTAGAATTCTTTGAGGGGGTCAACAAGCATGTGGACAAGGAGGATATAATGTATTTAGATTTTCAGAAAGCCTTTGACAAGCTCCCTCACCAAAGGCTCTTAAGCAAAGTAAGCTGTCATGAGATAAGAGGGAAGGTCTTGATCGGTAACTGGTTAAAAGATAGAAAACAAAATGTAGGAGGAAATGGTCAGTTTTCACGATGGAGAGAGGTTAATAGTGGTGTCCCCCAGGGGTCTGTACTGGGACCAGTCCTATTCAATATATTCATAAGTGATCTGGAAAAAGGGGTAAACGATGAGGTGGTAAAATTTACAGACGATACAAAACTACTCAAATAGTTAAGTTGCAGGCAGACTGCAAAGAGCTACAAAAAGATCTCACAAAACTGGCTGACTGGGCAACAAAATGGCAGATGAAATTCAGTGTTAATGAATGTAAGGTAATGCACATTGGAAAACATAATCCCAACTATACATTTAAATGATGGGATCTAAACTAGCTGTTATCACTCAAAAAAGAGATCTTGGAGTCATTGTGGATAGTTCTCTGAAAACATCCACTCAATGTGCAACGACGGTCAGAAAAGCGAACAATGTTGGGAATCATTAAGAAAAGGATAGATGAGACAAAAAATATCATATTGCCTCTATATCAATCCCATGGTATTCCCACATCTTGAATACTGCGTGCAGCTGTGGTCACCCCATTTCAATATAGATATATTGGAATTAGGGCTGTCCAGAGATTTAAAAAATTAATCATGATTAATCGTACAGTTAATAATAGAAAACCATGTATTTAAATATTTTTGGATGTTTTCTACATTTTCAAATATTTTGATTTCAGTTACAACACAGAATACAAAGTGTACAATGCTCACTTTATATTTCTTTTTTATTATAAATATTTGTATTGTAAAAAGCAAAAGAAATAGTATTTTTCAATTCACCTAATACAAGTACTGAAGTGGAATCTCTTTATCGTGAAATTTGAACTTACAAATGCAGAATTATGTAAAAAAAAATTACATTAAAAAACAAAACAATGTAGAACTTTAGAGCCTAGAAAATCAACTTAGTCCTACTTCTTGTATAGCCAATTGTTCAGAGAAACAAGTTTATTTACATTTGCAGGAGATAATGCTGCCCACTTCTTGTTTACAGTGCATCTGAAAGAGAACGGGTGATTGTATGTCACTGTTATAGCCGGCATTTTAACATATTTATGTGCCAGATATGAATCTTTAGCATATAGAGTCACAGACTTTAAGATCAGAAGGGACCATTATAATAGTCTAGTCCAGGGATCGGAAACTTTGGCACATGACCTGCACTAGGCCAATGGGAAGCGGCGCGGGCCGAGGGATGTGCGGGCCGCCGCTTCCTGCAGCCCCCATTGGCCTGGGACAGTGAACCGCGGCCAGTGAGAGCTGCAATCGGCCGAACCTGCGGACGTGACAAGTAAACAAACTGACCTGGCCCACCAGGGGGCTTACCCTGGTGGGCTGCATGCCAGAGGTTGCCGATGCATGGTCTAGTCTGACCTCCTGCACAACGCAGGCCACAGAATCTCACCCACCCACTCCTGTAATAAACCCCTAACTTATGTCTGAGCTGTTAAAGTCCTCAAATCATGGTTTAAAGACTTCAAGGTGCAGAGAATCCTCCAGCAAATGACCCGTGCCGCACGCTGCAGAGGAAGGTGAAAAGCCCCCAGGGCCTCTGCCAATCTGCCCTGGAGGAACATTCCTTCCCAACCCCAAATATGGCAATCAGCTAAACCCTGAGCATGTGGGCAAGACTCACCAGCCAGACACCCATATGTCCCTTCATGCTTCAGCCACCATTCCAGAGGACATGCATCCATGCTGATGACGGGTTCTGCTAGATAACGATCCAAAGCAGTGTGGACCCCGATGCATGTTCATTTTCAACATCTGAGTCAGATGCCACCAGCAGAAAGTTGATTTTCCTTTATGGTGGTTCTGGTTCTGTAGTTTCCACATCAGATGTTGCACTTTTAAGACTTCTGAAGTCATGCGCTAAACCTCATCCCTCTCAGATTTTGGACAGCCCTTCAGATTCTGACCTTGGGTCGAGTGCTGTGGCTATCTTTAGAAATCTCACATTGGTACCTTCTTTACATTTTGTTAAATCTGCAGTGATTTTTAAAGTGTTCTTAAAACAAACGTCCTGGATCATCATCAGAGACTGCTATAACATGAAATATTTGGCAGAATGCAGGTAAAACAGAGCAGGAGACATACAATTCTCCCCCAAGGATTTCAGTCAATTAATTAATTAATGCATTTTTTTTAATGAGTGTCATCAGCATGGAAGCATGTCCTCTGGAATGGTGGCCGAAACATAAAGGAGCATACAAATGTTTAGTATATCTGTCATGTAAATACTTTGCAATGCTGGCTACAAAAATGCCATGCAAATGCCTGTTCTCACTTTCAGTTGATGTTGTAAATAAGAAGCGGACAGCATTATCTCTCTCAAATGTAAACAAACTTATTTCTCTTAGCGATTGGTTGAACAAGAAGTAAGACTGAATGGACTTGTAGACTGTAAAGTTTTACATTGTTTTGTTTTTTAATGCAGCTATGTAACAAAAATATACATTTGTAAATTGCACTTTCATGATAGAGATTGCACTACAGTATTTGTATGAGGTGAATTGAAAAATACAATTTCTTTATCATTTTTACAGTGCAAATATTTGTAATAAAAATAAAGTGAGCACTGCACACTTTTGTAGTCGAAATAAATATATTTGAAAATGTGGAAAAACCATCCAAGAATATTTAATAAATTTCAATTGGTATTCTATTGTTTAGCAGTGTGATTAAAACTGTGTGATAAATCACGATTAATTTTTTTTGAGTTAATCGTGTGAGTTAATTGCCATTAATCGTTAGCCCTAATTGGAGTTGGAAAAGGTTCAGAAAAGGGCAACAAAATTATTCGGGGTATGGAACAGCTGCCATATGTGGAGAGATTAGTAAGACTGAGACTTTTCAGCTTGGAAAAGAGACGACTAAGGGTGAACATGATAGAGGTCTATAAAATCATGACTGGTGTGGAGAAAATAAATAAGGAAGTGTTATTTATTCCTTCTCATAACACAAGAACTAGGGGTCACCAAATTAAATTAATGGGCAGCAGGTTTAAAACAAACAGAAGGAAGTATTTTTTCACACAGTGCACAGTCAACCTGTGAAGGCCAAGACTGTAACAGGATTAAAAAAAAGAACTAGATAAATTCATGGAGGATAGGTCCATCAATGGCTATTAGCCAGGGTGGGTAGGGATGATGATGGTGTCCCTAGCCTCTGTTTGCCAGAAGTTAGGAATCGGTGATGGGGTGGATCACTTGATGATTACCTGTTGGCTGTTCATTCCTTCTGGGGCACCTGGCACTGGCCACTGTCGGAAGAGAGGATACTGGGCTAGATGGACCTTTGGTCTGACCCAGCATGGCCGTTCTTATGTTCTAAGGTAAAGCATTCTCTGTCAACTTCTCAAAGCAGACACATTTACGTATAGGTCTATCACTGTTTCACTGATATGTTTTTCATTCATTTCCAGTAAATGGAAGTGTGTCATGAATGTTTTTGACTTTGAACAAGAGGTCCCCAACCTAAAAAGTTTGAGAAATGCTGCACTCTAACCCTTGCTGACGTGGAGTGTTGTTGACCCAAAATTATTTTTCTTCTCTAGAAAATGTGAGGATTTCAGTTTAAACCTTTCTGACAAATCCAACAAAATAAGATTAGTTTAGCTCCTGATACTAGACATGTAGGCTGCCTCAAGATTTTGGACATCTTCCCATCTCAATATGCTGCCAATAGCATTTGTTGTGCATAAAATCATTCATAATCTTCTTTGGATCTGACTTCTACATCTAAACCTCAGGCATAAAAGCTTCTACGCTGGAGTGTAGTGTGCTGTATCTAACGCGGAGATACTTGAATGAAATTGATTTTTTTCAAAGTAAAATATACAAAAGATCACTCCGAGCCTCAAAAGACATCAGTAATTGTCTATGGAGGTTGACACCAAGTGCACCAGCATTGCTTTTGCAAAGCCTGTTCTAACAAAAGCCTATTCAAATGACTATTTCTTTTTTTCAGGAAGGAGCTCAGCACAGGAATTGTAAAACTCACGTCCTTATTCTGGTCCTACATGGGGGCAACATCTTAGACACAGGAGGAGGGGACCAGAACGGCAAGATGGCTGACATCAACACCTTCAGTTCCGTGTTTGAGAAGGTGACTCGAGCCCATTTCCCTGCTGCACTGGGCCACATCTTAATCAGGCTTGTCCACTGCCCAGCCATCTGTTTGGAGGCTTTCTCTCTTGTTTCCAAGTAAGTTAATTTTCATTCTAAGGCACAACTTTGCAAAGTGTGGCCCTCCAAGGTCTGCTATTCACAAGCTTTTTCATATGGTTATAGTGCTTTCATTGGCCAGGCATGGAATAATGCAAGTCCTCCTTACCGTCTTGCCCATTTAATTAGTAAGGACATGGTCCTGTCCTTTTCTGGATAGATGCAGGAGTAGAAAAGAGGGTTATAAGGTGACTCTGCCTTCCCATTCAGCACTCAGTGGTGACTGCAACTTTGTACTAGGCTTTCCACTGGTGCGAAAATACTGTGGCCCCCATGGGAAGGGGGCACACTGCTGGCTCAAGAAGTTGGTTAGGTTCTTGGCCCTAGTACGTGGGCTGTTATGTACAGGTACCATTAGGTACACCCTAACATACGTTGTCTCCTCACCCCTTGGCTTCCCACATCCATCTTACATTGGGTTGGGAAGTTAATTCCAATGATTGATGTGTCCCCAGCTCCCACCCTCAATAGTTGTTCAGCTCCTGGGGGTTTAAATTGGGATTCAGCTCATACTGTGTGACTATTAGCTATGATGTGGACAATGGATTATTGCTTGCTGTGTTTAGATTTGAGTGTGAATTACATCATGATCCGTTTCAGACCCACGGAACCCAATCCTGAAGTCATTGCTTACGGAGGCTCAAAAAGTGACTCCAAATCCACGTAACTGCTCTGTAGTTGTAATATCTATCAGTGTGGGCATGAGAGATTTTTGAAATCATGTAGGCAATTAAAGTGCACAAATACCATTGACTTTTAACCGGTATTGTGCTCCTGTATCCCTTGGTTTTGAAAATATACCTTATGGTCAATAATATCAGTAAAAAAAATGTTTACCCATCATCTATGTCGAGAAATATAATGTTACCCATACATCCGTTGACACTTAAAAGAAATTTAAGGTGTACAAATTGCTTTAAAAAATAAATTCCTGCATCGCATAAGTGGGGAAGAAAACAGGCTGGCTGAGCATTGATGTTCCTTTTCTCTAATATCAGACAACTGCTGTGAATAATCCACAGTCACTGTTTTTCTTGCTTTAAAAGCTATGACTGCCAAATCTGTGTGCCAGTGTCCCAACTGGCATTGACAAATCTAACCTCGCATGTTGGTTGTTTAGATGCTGCAGTGCTGGACACTATAGAAGAATTTGGTAGATAATTTTCATTGTTTAAACAACTAAGATGGTTTATTGCTTAAATTGGTTTAGGAATAAAGTGGAAAGAAAATTCTGAGGAGTTAAAACAGTAATTATGATTAGCTTTGACGAACTCTCCTTAGCACTGGAAAATCAGGAAGGAAAAAGCCTTTAACATGTTTAGTGGCTTGTGATCAGCCTTGTTGCTGGGGAAGATTTAAATCTGAACTTTTTTTAACTCTGTAACACAGCTAAAACACAAAGGCATTATAGTGTCTATTCACCTGCTAATGGCAGTTAATGTAACCTCAAAATGCTATAGTGTTCAGCATTCCTTTATCATAATTAACTTAAGCGACTGCAAGATAAAGCAAGGGTTTGAATGAGCTATTAAGATGCTTTTTAGAACACCTATTGACTTTGGATGATGAAGGTACTGGCCTTACAAAGGAGGATTTGGTAGCATGAGAGATACATTGGGTCTGATGGATTTTTCTTGCTTAACAGATGCTCTTGCTAGAGGATATAAATTAATTTGGTGCTTGGGGCCTGTATTTATATTAGAGAGGATGCTTCTCATGTTGATCAGTTCTTGGTCTATATAACTATGAATCTGCAGTAAGTGGTTTCTGATTTCTGATTATGAATATGAAGCTCAACTCTTAGACCAATAAAGTTAACCTTTGAATATCATGGGAATAGATTATAAAATCACTTAATTGTTTATAGAACAAACATTTGCTTTTGACCTCTACTTCTTCCTTGTTTGGGTGCAGTCCTGATGGAGTGGTGTGATAGAAATACCACAGGCCAAGAGAGCTTAGACTTTTTCAGTGGATTATTTCCTTGTTATGAAAGAAATTAGTGTGCTGAAATGAAAGATGTTCTTTCCTAGTCTATTTTTAGTTAACAGAATACATGTAAAGCCTAATCCAGCACTTGTTGAGAGTAATAGCAAAAGACTCTCACTGATTTGAATGGATACTGGATACGGCCCATAGCTCCCATGAATTCATTGAACGAGAACGGACTAAACAGCAACAACAAGGTAGCAAAGCTTCCATTGACACAGCATTATGGTATTCAAATATTGTGGACATGAGCACAGTATGCTGGAATCTTGAGCTGGTTTATTTTTTTCACCAGCGGGAATGCCTGACTGCTTTGCAAAACTCCATTCCAAACACGTTAAAATGGCTTTGCTATGCAAGAATGTGTGGACTGGAGTCTTGGTCTCATGGGTGGCTGGCCATCTGTTCATCCTGCCCTCTGCGTAGGGGGGCGTGTTGGAGGTGATAAGGGGAATGGGCATGTCAGGGAGAGGCTAGCATGATTGCTGCACCTAGAGAAGTTTAAAGCAGCCCTTAGGAATTAGGTTATCTCTGCTACAGGGAATGATGGATAGATAGACTAACCAGTTTCACTTTTGTATCTAGCTACCTTGAGGTTCTTTTTTCGTTGTTTATGTTGAGAAAAACACAAAAGATAAACAAAGCCCCAGAAGAGAAAAGCAATTTTGTTCTTTAAAAATCAGTTTTGTTAACCAAATGTTGTTAATAACATAGATTAGGAAACTCGGGTCTTAAAAATAGATAATTTTTAGCTCAACTTCATCCTTGGAAGTATACCACACAGTCATCTGTTAATGTAAACTATGCACAAATCCAAATCATTTGTGGACACTGCATGACATAAAGTAGTGTCCATTTTAAAGATTGGGTGTAAAGCAGAGAGCATTTTGTTCCTCCCTTACATTTCTAGCTGCTAGGTCCGTCTGAGGCACTGTTCTAATGGAGAACCACAATACTTTGTATAGTTAGTAATGACAGTGCTTTCAGTTTATAAAGTGACTTGAAATAAAACATTAGTTTGTATTTTTTTTAAAAAGAATCTTTCACAAGATAGTTTAGTTCCTGCCCATCTTTCTGCAGTGCAATATATTATCCCTGGTTTGTACAATTAATCTATCAGATCGTATTGTCGTTAAAGCTAGTAGCTTTCTGAGATTTCTGGTGGAAATTCTTCTGTGCAGTGAAAATCATTGTGCTACTAAACACACACATAATATTTCAGAAGAAAAACAAATCACCATGAAAAATTAAATGCAACTTTCAGTGAGATGATAGTCAGCAATTACACTTCAGAGACAGGCTTAGTTTAATATTTACTGCAGTCTTAAATCAAAAACCAATCTTCGTAACTTTAAGCTGCTAACTAGACATTAAAAATGGACACATCCTGAAGTGCCCTTTCTGTGTGCTTATATAAAAATGTCTTCCCCTAGAATTAGTTTATCATGACTATTAACTTCAGCATTTATCATCGTTGTCGTAGTAATAATTCCAGATTCGTGTTCCGTTCAACAATGCTGTGTGATGTGAGAGATGACATCCAGCAGCTCCTTATAGAGAGGAAAGCTGGCCTTTGAAGTTAAGGCACCGGCCTGGGATGATCTGGGTTCAATTCCTGGATCTGCTACAGACTCCCTGTAGGGCCTTGAGCAAGTCAGTTCATCTCTCTGTGCCTCATTCCCCCACAAAATTGATTAATAGTGACATAAAGCAACTTCAGTGGACTTCGGATCCTAACCTTAGGCCCTGATTTTGCAAAGGGAGGTTAATGGGACTTGGTGAAGGAGTAACAGTCTCCTTGTAGAACTGGGGCCTTAATAGCAACCAAGTAACAGATTTGATTTTCCTTTCCCTCTCTGCCAAAACCACGGCTGGCTCCAGGCACCAGCATTTCATGCAGGTGCTTGGGGCAGCAATCTGCAAGGGGCGGCAATCTGTGTGTTTTTGGCCCCAAGCAGCATGCTGAATTGCCTCCACGGACGGCGGTGACAGTCCATGTGCCATTAGGGCAGCACGCGTGTTTCCGCGGCGGTGGCAATTCGGCAGCAGCTTCTATGTTCAGCTGTCCATGGCAGCTCAGCATCTGTCTTCAGGCGGAAGACAGAAGCTGCCACCACCGCAGAAACGCGTGTGCCGCCCTAATGGCACACGGGCTGCCTCCGTCGTCCACGGCGTGCTGCTTGAGGCGGGAAAAACAATAGAGCCAGCCCGGGACAAAACCATCCTCCCACGTGACATGACCACATTAAGCAAACTAAGGCAAAGGGGGGCCAATCCTGCCTCCTTATCATCTGGTAGAAAAATTGCCATTGACTTTAGTAAGGTTGACTCTCAAATCATTGTAATGGTAATTGATTATTTTCTCCTCAATTCTATTAATGTAATTCTATTTGCCTGTGACATTAGACCAGGCAGTATTCCAAAAAGGACGCTAGCTGTGTAAATATAGAACGTTCACTAATGGGTTTAATTAAAACCTTTAACAACCTCTTCACTGTTTTCTCCTGGTCGGGTGAAATGAATTCAGAAATAAATGATATGGCTTTTCTTTGGTTTCATCCACAAAATCGCTTTGCAATTATTGGCCTGGGACTCATGTCAAAACATATCCACTTCCCTAATTGTCCTTTTTTTTTTTGCTCATTATTTTGGCAGCACTGGAATTAATTTATTAAACGACAGAAACTTTTCAAGTAAATAATTAGGTTTTTCCTTAGTCTTGAGCTCTTCTGTGCTCATAGCTTTTTGTATGCAGTAAACAGTATTTTCTAGGCCAAGTTGACTGTAAACTCTGGGAACCATGGTCTGTTCCCTTTAAGAAAAGGAAATTTGTGTTTGATGCAAGACAAAAGGAATGCAAATGGAGGGTGGGGAACCTGGCCTTTTTGGTAATAGGTTAATCCAGTATCAGTAGAGGGCAGAGGAGAAGTGGATAGTATAGGAAATACTCACCCATACTATTAAATCAGAGGTGCAACCCATGGGCCCAATTTTCTATTCTGCTATTTCCTTTTGTGTCACTCTGCAGACACACTGGCTAGAAACCCCGTGTAGGAGGCCAGCTGGGAAATTCCCCTGTAAAGGGAGAATCCCTGGGTGAAATACAGTTGGTATAAGTTGCCACTTCTGGGATATAAAAAAATGGAACATCCAGGATGATCCTGAGCCCATACAACTGGACAGCTGGCAGTGTGCACTGAGTAGCCTTACAGGTTTCCTGGGACAGCTACCCCAATAACGGGATGATCCTGGGAAAATTTGGGCAGGTGGCAGCTCAGTGCTGGCTGAGCCCCTTGGGACCGTAGGCAAGGGTGTCAGGTAGAGTCACTCCTGAGTCTGCTCTAACTCATGGTGGAGGCCGACCTCAGAATCAGAGAGTAGTAAGAGTGCCAGAAAGCCCTCTTTGGCAAAGCACAGATTGGCCAAACCTAAGAATCAGGCTATTTTAAAAAGGCATATGATGTAATGATTCACCTATTGTAGACAGATGCCGTTTCTATGTAACTTACAGATACCAGCAAGTCGATACTAGAATCCTGATTCTTTAACCTTCAAAACACTGACTACTGCCACTGAAGTCACAGGAGATTTCTTTTAGTAGCTGCTGGTATTTGGTCTCTTACCCGTATGTTAGCTAGCCACCAGGGGACATCATCATTCATAGCCACAAAGCCAGTGCTGCTGAATGTCTTGTAACAATTTAAGCTCTTGTGCTGCCCTGCCTGAATCCTTGACACTTGTGCAGTTGTATCAAGGGGATCCAAAAGTCCAGAAACTTACCTGCCAACCTTTAGCAACGAAGGGACTGATCCAACGCCCCATTGCAGTCAGTAGAAAAACTCCAACTGACTTCAATGGGCATTAGACTGTAAAAAGGTGAAATGTCATTATTTAAATATCTCCTTTTAGAGTTTGTTTCTGATTATTGCCATGCTCTGAGTCAGCAATCAGCATAATGGGTGGACTATTTTCTATCCATACAAGATAATCAGTGTCACAGTAGTTTATATCATAAATACGGTAAATAAGCAAAAGGATAAAGTTGACTTGTATTGAAAGCAGAGATATTTAGCTTGCCAGAACTGTTCTTTATTTATTCAGCTGATCACATATTGGAACCTGTGCTTGAAATGTAAATTTTATTTTTAATAAACTTAAAGTAATAATTTTGAGACTGCTCTGTTGTGGAAGATATACGGAGGAGAATCATTCTGGGCAACAATTAATATATTGTGGATGAAAATAGTGGCTAATAGAATTCTGTATATAGGGGCTAGATTGGTATTAAAGACTTGTGCCGGTGTCATTTTAAGAATAAAGGGAGAGCCAATAGGAGTTGGATGCCAAGTTGTCATTTGTGCCTTTGAAAATCTGTTGTCCCTAAATGAGGAAGTAGCTGTTATCTAATTGAACCACCTGTAAATCCACGTTTAAGCTTCCATCCTGCAAAAACACACAAGCACATGATTAGTTTTCTGCGTACAGCTATGCTTGAAATCAGTGTGACTTCATGTGTGCGCAAAGCTAAGGGCATGCTCTGTACCTGATCATGGCATTAATACCTACAGACCTTTATTTGAAAAGAATGCTGGTGACTAGCTAGCAACCCACTATGTATAACTGTCCTGTGGTGTTGTACGCAGATCATGAGACTCCCACTGTTCCTTGGAAAAGATACAAAAGGAACGAGAGCTGGTTGGAAAGTGAATTTCCATCCCATGGGAAATTCTGATATGTAGAAACTGGTTTTCACTCTGAATCGGAATGAAAAGGCAAAATTTCTTGTGGAACAGAAGCTTCCAAAATTGCTGATTCAGAAACATCACAATGTTTTGTTTTGATAATGTCCAAACATTATCATATAGTATAAAATAATAATTATAAATGTAAGTCAAAATGGAATGTTTCAAACCTATCAAAGCAAAATGTTTCCCTTTGACACTTCTCCGCTGAAAATTCTACCAGAATCAATACATTCCCATAATATATTTCAATTTTGACAAAAACAGATTTTTTTTCCAGTAGAAAACTGTTTCACCTAGAAAATTTCAACAAACTCTAAATGGAAGCATATGTACTTTTCTGGTTGAAGTGGATAGTGTATGCCAGTATCTCTTTGATATTGAGCTATGTTCTCACTTTGTAAAAACCTTCCCTGTTGAAAACCAGAATCCTAACAGAATGTTACCACAGTAGAGATATTCCACTAAAATTAATTTCAATCGTATTCAATAAAGCTGAGGAAGGTTTTTGACAAGCCTCTCTCCTCTCCAAGGAGCTTACAGTCTAAGTATAAGACAAGAGGCAACAGATGGATACAGACACCAAAGTATCTGAATTAATAAAGATTGTCAGTGTTGAATGGGAAAAAATGGCTTGTTCTTATGTTCTAAACTCTGATGGAATAAGTTTAGATGAAGGGAAGCAAATGGAAAGTTGGTAGTGCTGTATATTTCATTCTTTCTTGCTTTCGCATTCTAATCTCTCATTCAAATGCTTCCTCTCATATTCGAAAGAAGACATTCTGTGTAAAATGGAAAGCTTGTCTCTCTCACCAACAGAAGTCAATGCAATAAAAGATACTACCTCACCCACCTTGTTTTTCTCATAGCCTGGGATTAACACATTTATAACAACACATCCTTCTCATAGTCAACATTTTTATTTTACATTTAGTACTATCAACAATAGCAATCCATTTCTGAAGCCTGAATTATGTGACACCTGACATGCTTCAGTCTTATTGGTCTGATAGGAGTGAGTATTAAAATTTAACAGTGTAAGTAAAGTATATTCTCATTTCTACCAAACTGCTGCAAACTGATCCCTGCTGCAAACTGATCCCTCATTGCTTGCAAATTCTTACTATTTTCCTATATTGAGTGCTTTCCCCTAGTCTCTGTGGCCTTGGAGAGAGAGGGCTGAACTGTGGCCTTGTCTGTCCTGGCCATGCATTCTTTACTCTATTAAATCTGTTATGAAGCACAGTCCCCACTCTTCAGTTTCTCCCTCCTGTGAGCAAGTGGGTGGCGAAAGGAGGGAGAAACAGAATAACTGGAATCCTCTGATTCATGAGGAATATCGAAAATGGAGCCCTTTCAAGATGCAGAGTAAAATTCTGAGTCATCATTCCTCCCCCGAGCTGCCCCTGGTTTAAAGCATTTATACTCCGACCACTGTTCAAGGCTAGGATTGCCAGGCATCCAGTTTTCGGCCGGAACACCCGGTCATAAAAAGGGACCTTGGCGGCTCCGGTCCGTACTGCTGAGCGGGCCATAAATAGTCCAGTTGGTTAAGGCAGGCTCTCTGTGACTCCCAGAAGCAGCTGGCATGTCCATCTGGCCCTAGGTGCAGGGGCAGCCAGGGAGGTTCTGCATGCTGCACCCAACCAAGTGTTGGCTCCACAGCTCTCATTGGCCAGGAACCAGGGCCAATGGGAACTGTGGGGGTGGTGCCTGAAGGTGGAGGTACCGCGCAGAGCCACATGGCCACCTAGGGGATGCAGGGACATACTGACCGCTTCCGGGGGCTGCTGAAGGTAAGTGCTGCCCAGAACATGCACCCCCTCCTGCACCCTGAACCTCTCAGTCCAGCCTGGAGCCCTCTCCTGTACCCCAAACCTCTCATCTCACCCCATAGCCCGTACCACCAGCTGGGGCCTTCACCACCTCCAGCACCCCAACACCCTATTGCCCCAGCCCTGAGCCCCCTCCTCACCCAAACTCCCTCCCAAGGCCTGCACCCCACAGCCCATGCTGAATCCCAAACTAAGCACAAAGTCCCCTCCCACATTCTGAACCTCTCAGGCCCCATCCCTAGCCCGGAGCACCATCCTGCACCCCTCATCCCCAGAGTCCACAATCCCAGTCAGAGTCCTCACCCCCTTCCACACCCCAACCCCTTGCCCCAGCTTGATGAGAGTGAGCAAGGGTTGGGGAGAGAAGGGGTGGGAGTCAGGGGCAGGGCAAGGGTGTTCAATTTTCTGCAATCAGAAAGTTGGAAACCCTATTCAAGGCTGAGCCTCCAGGAATAATTCTAGTCCATAGATACTTAAGCACTATGGGGGCTGATTCTTATTTGTGCTGCATCTTGCATGTGTTGCTTACACCAGTGCAAAGTGGGTGTAAAAATACTACCCTATTGGATAGCTAGCATTACATACTCTCTTTGTACAAGTGCAAACGACTGAACAAGGATAGTGGTGAATTGGACTCTATAAAACATTCATGATGTCATTCGTTCATGCATCTTTCAGCGCTTATTGGTAGTCTTTGCAAAGCACAGCTTCTGGCCCAAACATTAGATTTGTATATTCATAGACGAAGGCCAGAGGGGGACCACTACGATCATCTATTCCAACCGCCCATAGAATTTTCCCCAGAATCTGGATTAAAGCATACCTTTTTACTAATGTACAGAGTGGAATTCTGTAGCACTGAAAAAAGCCCCTAGAAAAAGAGATGCTATAGAATGATAAGGCCTGGTGATTTAGAATGCCTTTGATGGCACCCTTAAGTGTCTTTTCTAAGCCAGCATTCCTGAGCAGCTAACCAGCCAGATGCGATCTTTGCTGCTTCCTAATGGACTCTCAAAGGACTTGGGTTCTGGATGATGGAACAGTGTTGTGAATATATTGAAAAGACAGGACATCCATACATGTAACCATGTTCGGCTCCATTTGGTTCTGTAAGATCTCCACAATGAACGTGAAATTGAATGGAATCTGAGAGAAAGCACCTAACTCTTCTGCTCTCAGGTGTTTCTTCCACCAAAAGGTAAAAACAGTGTTTTTTTTCGAGTATGCTGTATTCATTGTATACATTGATTTAGCAGAGTTGTGTAAAACTTTACTTATAAGTTACAAAGCAATCCACAGTGTTGTAGATGTGGTGTATACCAAAGTAATTGACTAATGGAATTGTTTCAATGAACCCCTTGTAAAAATGAATCTTGCATTCTTTAGATATATCCACTCATCTTGCCAAATGTCTTTAATGGATTTGAAGGCAGATTCTATTGTCCTTTTTCATTTCTGCTATGATCTCATATTGTTTTCTCACCACTCCCAAATTTGCAGAAGAATGAGTGCAATTTATAGAATGATTAATCATCCTGGTGCGGAAAAGACAAGAGGAACTTATTCCATAAAATAGTATATATATAAAAAAAAGGTTCCTTGGCACAGTTAAGATCACAAATCTCTTGTCATCCCAAAACTGAGTTATTTGGCGGCTTTCCTTACAATGAAAGATGCAAATCACTCACTTGCATTGACAACACATTTCTCCTTTAAGATGTGTATGATGGCTAAATACCAAGGAATACCTAACGGTAATCAATAGCTCAAGAACAGGTCCACCATCAATATTCCCAAACCTCTCTTCTGTTTCATTTTTCTCCATTTTCTGTTAGTTTTGTCGGTGATAGTCCTTTACCTAATCCAGGACTTGAAAAAGCAGTTAGTCTTTACAGAGTAGAAAAGTATTAGATTAAATATCTTAATGGGAACTGTTCTTCCCTTATTGATACCTTAGAAGTTGCAGTTTTTCTGATATTTGGAAATAAACTAGTTGTTGCTTTCAAGCCTTTAAAGGACTTGTACATCGTAGCCACTCTGATTTTTCTCTGCAGGTGTCATTTAACAATGGTATCATCATGTATACAAACAAAGGAAGAATTAAGATTGTACAAGCACCCCTCACCCTTGCTGGCTTTTGAGCATCTGACTTGGTAACCTTACCATACCATTGCTACTGTAGGCTATTTAGATGGAATTCCATCTGTAGATTACTTAGTTGTCTCTGTGTCATTATAATGTGCAGAGGTATGATGCTGGCTGAAGGCATTCACTGCATTGTAAAGGCAGGTGGTTCTTTTAGCCTCTGGTGTTTCTCGCTCCATTAGCTCCTGATTGTATTGAATCAATCTGTTGTATTGCCTCTTTAAGTAAAGCACATTTGTCTTCAAACTAACAGACTACCTGACAACTTGATGTCAAAATGGGCATTCCGTTTTTTGTGCTGACCATATAAAGCCATTCAACTGTGGAGATTAATGGAAGGAGGAGGGACGCACCAGGGTCCAAAAGGTGCCCTGGGTGATTGCTACTTCCCACCACCCAACAAAGATGTAATGAGGTTAAGTGGTGTCCACATAAAGAAATTAAAACTACTGATTATTCCTCAAGAAAGGGTTTTAATGACTTATGGCTATAAATGCAACACAGACAGAATAGGAAAAGAAAAGTTAAAGACCAGCATTGAATAAGGAAGACTAGCACATGTACACGTAATATTATACATCAGGTACTTACAACTATTTTTAATACTGCAACATTGATATAACCTGAGATCGAATTATTCCAACACCACCATTTTTAATACTGTAGCGTCAGTACAACTTGAGATCAAATTAGCTTGAACAACCCAGACTACTTTACTCCGTTACTTTATACTGCATGCAACCAGATTATTTTACTTGAAAACCTTACCCTGCCGAGAATACGTTACCCTTTAGTTGACCGCTCTTCACACTGGCCAGGTACAGATAGTTGGTGTGATTCAGGTTTCCTTGGTTTAGGGGGTGTGGGTCGGATGGTCAAGGAGAACCACATCCTAGACTAAGACGTGCACACACCCACCTGAGGCTCTACACATTTATTCTTATCTGCCCACTGTGTTTTGAAGCAGATCAACCAATCAGGTTAGGCCAAATCTTTAATGTGATTAGAGTTTTCACTTTGGCTGAATAATTCATGCTTACTTTTCTTGTAGCCAGTTGTCGTTTTAGTTTAATAAGTTATGCACAAGGAGATCACTTATGTCCATATAGCCTATTGTCTCGACTGGTTTGTCTAATAGCCAAATGTTCTAAATAATGGTCAATGTGGGCTAGATGAGCTGTGGCCGGGGGTGGGGGTACAACTTCTCTCACTTTACAGGATTTAGCATAATGTGGTAACTGGTAGCAGAGCGTTTTGACCACAAGTCTGTTTTCCTTTTGCAAAGCTTGCTTCTTAAAGCTAATTCTATAAGGCTCGCTTTGTGAAGCTTCTGGAAGTTTTAGGCCTAATACTGACAATACTATTGTTCTTTTTAAGCTTGACAACAGTCTTGTTCAAATTAATCACATTAACTAGGATGATTCTTATAAAACACATCTGTATGTAAATGGTAACTGAGATGGATTATGGATTACTTTGCAGTAATTCAACTAGCTGCATTTAAGATCAGTCAGCTGGGGAAAACTATATGTATTTTGCACATCCCTATTCTTGGTATTGGTAATGCCATTGCTGAGACCAAAGTCTGTATCAGTTGAATGATCAGTGCTGCATTAGCAGCCTGATTTGGTCTTCAGTATCTTTCTGTTTCACAAATTAGTCTGCCTGCTGATCATCTGTTGCACATGGATGCTCTTTTGTAGACACAACAGATTTAGTTTTCCCTTTCTTTGTCTAAAACTCAGGAGTCATTTCCTGAGAGCACTTCATAATCCTACCTTTCCACTGTTCCCCATTTCAAGGGATGATACCCATTTTAACTCTCAAAGTTATCAGTGTTCCATGCACATTTGATGTCCCTTCATTTTTATTACTGAAAGTTATTTACATCAGAAGTAAAGAATCATGAAACTGAAGCTACAGAAAGAATCATTTAAACTAAAGCAATGGATGCCACAGCATCTTAGGTTTCCTGCATGACTCAGTTTTTTGTGCTCATTATTTTGGGTCTTTGTGACATGTTGCATCCACATTGGGCCTTGGCAAGTTGAGAGGTATATTTGTACTTCTGTCCTGGGACCTATTGTGGTATGATGAGTTGGACTGGAAAAAGGAGGTCAGGTTTCAGGATGGATGTAGTTAGGTGTGACAGGTGGAGCTCAGGAATGTGAGCTGGTGGCCAAGCACAGGCTACAACCCGCCAAACCCAGGCCTCCCAGCATGTGATAATGGCCTCTATTCATATTCAGTAAAGATCTCTATCCTGAAATTCTGTCTGCTGCCTTCTGCATCACTTATTGCTAACAGACCAAGCACAAAGTCTTGGAATTCTAGAAGGCCTCTAAAGGAATCTGGTGTTATACTGTGGAATTTTCCCTACAGGGCAGGAAATGCTTTACTGGTCAGGGGAGTTTTAAGATGATGCCTCAACCCGTGTAATTTATCTGGAAAGCCAAAATTAGACACACCACTTTACTCATATGGTGAACGCTAAATTGAAAAGTTAGAAATGCACTCTGAAAAGCAGGGACTAGCTTTTAGAGTGTCAATCGTATGGCAGGACTCACGCTTTGCGGCTCTCTCCGTGCCCTGCAAATATGGCTGCAGTCCTGTGAGACAGTGCCATTAATAAAACTCAGGACAAACCATATGAGAAGCAGAGAGAAAGTTTTCTTGGTTGGGAGGGCTCCAGAGAAGAATAGATTAGAGTGATCTAGCATCTAGCCATTTTAAGCTAGCTGCAGGCCCCATTCTTTAATAAAGATTCCCCACCATAACTGGAATGATTAAAAAAGAGAGAGAAGAACCCAATATTCTATGAAGCCACCATGGAGTTCACTCTGCAGAGGTAATTTACTTGTGCAGCACTTACATGCTACAATGATGGGTCCTAAAAATAAACCCTAAAGTTTGATTTATATTTTTAAAAGCACTTTGAGGTTCTCTAATGAGTGCTCTGCACTCAAGCACATTAGTGTTTAATGTGAACTCTTTTCTCTAGGAGTCCAGTGCCCTGAGTTATCCTCCCTGTTAGAAAGGCGACCCAAACTATAGGCACAATGCAAACTGCATCCAGCAGGAGGTATACATTCAAAAAAGCCATAAATCCAATGATTACAGTGCAAGTACATTGTAGCTTAGTGAAGTACAAGGTTGAATGCTACGATCCATGATGTGTGTTAATAACTTCAAATTACTAACTCACATTAGTTTCAAGACATTTCTCTTTCCTCTTTCAACCAAATAAAGGAGGTATTTGATTTTTCTCCCCCAACCCCCATGTGATAGATTTTGCATCCCCCACGTGAAAGATTTCCCATCTTCCCAGAGTGCTAGATTCCACCCCTCTCGCACACACACATTTTCCTAATTTATACCCTTAAATAAGATAGAGACTTTCTTGTAGATGGCAAATGGATGTAAGCTCCATTATGCCTTTTTTCATGCCTTGTAAAAGTTCTGAGGTTTATTATGAGGATAAAATTTGTAATATGCTCTTAGTTGAGGAGCGTGCTATGTCAGCACAGCAGCCAGTAATGCAATAAAGAGAGATGAGACACTTCAAGCATTGCAAGGAGTAATATTTTTCTGCATGGTGATAGGATGCTGTTTATAAATAACTGCAGTTCTGGCGTTCCACAGCCATGCTGCAATCTGTATCCCAAGTTATCTAAGGTCGTTGTAACTCAAACCCTTGGCAGCTGTTCTGCTAAGAAGCTGTAGCCACATTACAGCCTATTAAAGAGAGACCCAACAAAAATGGAAAGGCATCATTATTGCAATATACTGTAACGTGATCTATATTAATACTACAACCAGGGGCGGCTCTAGACATTTTGCTGCCCCAAGCAGGGCGGCATGTCGCGGGGGGCGCTCTGCTGGTCTCCGAGAGGGTGGCTCCGGCGGACCTCTCGCAGGTGTGCCTGTGGAGGGTCCGCTGGTCCCGCAGTCCGCTGGTCTTGCGGCTTTGGTGGACCTCCCACAGGCATGCCTGCGGGAGGTCTACTGGAGCTGCGGGACCAGCGGACCCTCTGCAGGCACGCCTGCAGGAGGTCCACCGGAGCCACCTGCCACCCTACCGGAGACCGGCAGAGCGCGCCCCGCGGCATGCCACCCCAAGCACGCGCTTGGCGTGCTGGGGCCTGGAGCAGCCCCTGACTACAACAATTGTTGTTTTGCAAAACGATGGCCCATTTGATTCCCTCAGGAGTATAATGGAAACTCTGCGCTGGTATATAGGACTCCTGCCATTACATACAGTTAACCTGAAGAAGAGCTCTGTGTAGGCTGGAAAGCTTGTCTCTCTCACCAATAGACACTGGTCCAATAAAAGATACTAGCCAGGGCCAGCTTTAGGCCGATTCCCCCAAAATGGGCCCTGTGCCTCGCCCAAAAGGACCCCGCGCTCTGGAGAAGAGCACCTAACTTTAATTTTTACTCATCCGACGGCAGTCCCGGTCTTCTGCAACGGGTCCTTCAGGGCTGCAGACGACCCAGACCACCACTGGGTATCCGAATTGGGCCCCGCACTTCCTAAAGCCGGCCCTAATAGTACCTCACCCACCTTGTCTCTCTAATGTCGTGGGAGAAATATAGCCACAACAGTGCTACGTATTATATACAATGAGCAGATAGTTGGTAACTACTCAACCATATCATTTAGGACATACCCTCAGGAAATGATAAACCTTCCAAAGATCTTTGACCTGATTTCAAGGGACACTACCAAGGACCTACACTGGGTAGGGGTTTTCAGATATTGAGATCCATTTATGCTGAATTGTCATGGTTGTTTTTTGATACCAAGCAGGCCAATTTAGGATAGTTCGAGTACATGCAATCAGGGATCTAATGCTATGTTTCTATGGTGCTTTTCAAACAAAAAGTGTTTCATGTTGCTTTCTAGCCAATTACTTTTTTCCTGTAGATATAATCAATCAATCTAAACTCCCTGGGGGCAGGGATCGTCTTTTTGTTCTGTGTTTGTATAGCACCAGGCACCAGGGAATCCTGGTCCGTGACTGGGTTCCTACATGGTGTTACAAATACTATCATCAGCATCATAATGAATAGCAAGGCTCTGGCCCTTTGTGATTAAGTTGATATAAATAGGCATAACTCTGTTGAAATCATTTTGGAGCCACACTGCTTTACATCAGCTGAATGTATGGCCCAGCCTCTGCTATGTTAAACTTCTATGCATCTAGGTCCAGCTAAACTAACCCGAACACACTTGTGAAATTGTAGATGAGGCAGTATGGGCATTTTTGGCTATATCATTGGTCTGTGTTTGGTCCAGGACATCTAAGACTTAGAGGTGTAATGGCCTACCTAAAAGATAGACTTGTTTTCTAATGCTCTGTATTTTCATGGTTTAAAATATCTGGAAGCTTTTTAAATTACCAACAGTGAGAGAAAGTGACAACTGAATTAAGAACACCTATTCTTACCTGTCAATCAGTAGCCCTTAGCTTTGCTGTAAATTCAGTAGTGGGGATATTATGTAATACACCTATTCCCACAGCATCGTTACCTCCATCATAATGTCTCACTTGAATTCTCTGAGCCTGAAGATGTGAGCCAATATGTACGTTTAAATGAAAGGTGCAGATAAAGAGATTCGTGTAACAAAGCACCTAATACTCCCGCTATAATTGCCTTCTGCAAACCGACTGTTTTATAGTAGTTCCGTTTCTAAAGGTTAGTCATCAGATTTTCTTTTCCTGCAGTTCTCAAGTATACACTGTGACCCAGCTGCACATGGCGGCGATCATAAAGTTAAGCACAGTCTGTCAAGTGAATCTCTCTAATTAACTAGACACTAGCATATCTGAGTGCTTCCTTAGTCTTTAAAAACACAATAACAAATTTTTTCCTTTGAATAGTTTGATTAGTTCACATGGTTGGTTGGTTTATGCTGCGTGGGTCACTCTGTCTTGTGTCAATGCAAGTTTGAAAAAAGAGGGCCTGATCCAAAGCCCATTGAAGTCAATGGCCTTCATGCATGTGCTTAAGTGTTTGGCTGAATTGAAGTCTGAATTCTGAAAGCGGTGAAGTCCAGGGGTGGCTTATGTATATAGGGTATTGAGACACTACCCCACCTAGGAGTGTGTGAAAGAGACTAAATACTTACCACAAATACAGCAAATCTATAGCAGGCGGCTGTTCGCAATTTGTGTTTAGGAGCAGGGCGTTCACCACAGCCCCATGTGTGGACCACAAAGTCAAGGTCTGACAGGAGACAAAGCCACAGTGATCTTCAATGGGGCTCGAGGCACTGGCCTCACTGCCCAAGCCACAGGGTACAAAGACTGTAGAAGTGGAATGTTTCCCTAGGGCTGGTCAGGGAAGTGGCCTCCACTATGACTGGCTTGGGCAGCAGGTTCTCACTCCCTCTCTGGGTCTCCACTGGATAGGGCTGTGTACCTCTGTGCTGCAGTGAAGGCAGCAGAGCTGTTGGAAGAGGTCTCGGCAGGAGGAAGAGGCAGAGAGAGCGAATGCCATAGCGAAAGAAGAAGAGGATCCTGGGAAGGAGGTCTAGACCCAGGACTGGCCAAGGTAACTAAGTGCCCTGGGTGGCATAGGAGGGTCTCATTCCTAGGGCAGATCCTCCCCTTCTCCATGTTTGCAGGTTGTGCCATGGCCACAAGTGGGCATGATTGTTTTGTTTTGTTTTCTGCTATCCCCCACTTTCCCTAATGTCCATGGTTTGTCTCATTGTAATAGTGAGTTCCATAGTCTGCTGGGGAAAGGGAGGGATTTCCTCTCTCTGCTGGGTGCTTCATCTTGCTTACTGGTGGTTTTAATATAGATTGAGAGCTGTACTGGAGCTCTTTGCATATATAATTCAATTCGGCACACATTTAAATCTATGGAAAGACTCCCATTGACTTCAGTAGGAGTTGAATTAAGCCTTTACCTAACATTTTCAACCATATTATTATGTATTGTTTTGTTAGGAAGAGCTGAGTCTTGAGATTTAGAATTTTGGATGAAAGTGGCTGATCTGTGGGGACTTACTTTCTCAGATGGTTTGTTGGGGGAAGCTTGTTCTCCAGGGTAATGTTAGTGGTGATCAAAGACTGCTTCAGCAAAATATTGTCATATTGTATTAAGCCCTGATTCTGCGAACCCTTATGCCTGTGTGTTTGTAGGATTGGACCCTAGGTTTGCATAATAGGAATTTAATTTTTAAAAACGGAAGAGTTAGTCTTCTTTAATGTCCTTATGGGTGCTCTGCTTCAGATGGGCACGTCTTCAATTGGAGATTTTTGTCAGCAGTGTCTGTTTGGGCTGCGCGTGCGCCTAAGCTATCCTGCTGCCCCGAGGTGCTAAGCGTATACAGGGCTGGAACAGACTAATTGTCCTTGGTTCACTCTCGACTGCCTCAGCCAGAGATGGAGTGTACAGCTGCATTCACTTGCATTTCTATCTTAACTAGTTTGTAGCCCATTTTGTTCTTTTATAGTTTAGACTTTTTATGTCTTTAATTAATGCAATGCCTTTGTGGGGTGGGCGCGGGTTTCCATTAGTCGAGGCTTTCGCCTTCTGCTCCCCCAACTCCCATTACAGGGCGATACTTGAAGAAGTCTGCATTGCTATTGGGGAGCTCTGAAGTCCCCATGCTTCAAACATCGACTCACTTGCCAGGAGTCCTTCCCAGTTAGTGACGGCCATTCACTCTATAGCCACTGCCTTGGGGATAGACACATGGCCAGATCTACACAAGTTTCAAAAGCCACTCTAGGAGGGACAGGGAGATAAAACTGTGTCTTCTAATGATGGAACACTCCATCTTCCCAGCTTCAGATCCTGCCCCAGATATTCCTCCCAGCTATGCTGCGGGCTCAGAGCTACCAGAGCACCGTCATCCTCCACAGCTTGCTCACTCTCCAGCGGTGAAGTGGTTACAGACGCAGAAGACTTCATCCAGGAGATGCATGAATTCTCCTGAGGGAGAACTTTCTTCTAACAGACCTACCACACCAGAGACCCCCACACTCTTGAAAGGTTTTTATGGAGGCTTGGAAATCAAAGTCTTCTAGTATGTCTAAGTCGCAGGGTACCCATCATTCAGTACCAAAGCCTGCCCCTTCCTCCCCCTGGGACCATCAAAACATGAGCAGAATACTAGAGATAAGGACCTTGCACCTAAGAAGTCAGTGCCACCTGCATTGACAATTCATCTGATGTTGGTGCCCCTCCTGGTACCGCAGCCTTATTCCTCTGGAACTCACCAGGTCTAGGCATGAGCCCACGCAGTACTACAGGAGTTCAGATTCTCCAGGGACCCAATTTGTCTTTGATGAGCTGGAGTCTCCTCTACTGAGTTTGGTTAGACTGCCAGTACCACAGCCTGTATTAGCGCTGGCACTGCATGGTTTCCCAATACCCCACAGTCTGATAGGCAGATCCAACATCTGCTCCACCATTATGCTACACAGATGAGAGCTCTTCAGGCTCTCCTGAAATTATTCAGCCCACAAACACTTTGTGACCTTCATGAACTTGATGAGTTCAACGTCCTCCCTGATATAGCCAGTCCTGGATGCCTCCCTTATTTTCTTATGGGCCACCTTAGTGGGACCCTTGGGCATTATATCACCAGCAATTTCTGAAGGCATCTAGCATTCCTGTGGAACACCAGAGAGAGTGCTCCCAGGCTTCAAAGATTGCCTCTGTAAATACAGAACTCGACACTTGGAAACAGAGCTCTTGTGAGAATCCAACTGAGAAGTCGACTTTCTTCTCATACAAAGTGAGTTGTTTGGTGCCGTAACCTGCTGCAAACCACTTTAATTAAAGTAACTCTTCCTCCAGCACAAAACAGTGGGTTCTTCTGGTTCCTGTCTTCAGATTGTTGTTATATCTTCAATTGCATGGGCTGCAGACTTCATCACTGCCAGCATTAATAAGAAATTAGCAAAGCATCAAAGGCCATGATAGACTCCCTCACAACAGAGTTACTTCAGTATTATCCCTTTCCTCTCTAGAGATTGGCTTTGGTTAATGAAATCATCCTCCCTTGCTGGGTGAGCATATGTTTGCCTTTCCCTATTCTAAATTTCAATCTCAGGCTGTCTCTGCAGAGACAGGGCAATAACCATTCCAGTCTTACTTGGTAGTAAACATTTATTTTTCTCTTTCACAGCATATTCCCTGATATGACTATTTTAAACAATAGTGCAGTAATGTATTTAAGGTTGCGGGAGGGTGGAAGATGGACACATGTTATGGGCCTGATTCCCCTCTTACATCTGGAATAACTACATTGAATTCAATGGAGTTACACTAGTAATAGTGAGAGGAGAATCAAACTTTATGTTGGGTTTCTTTCTTCTGTTTCTCAACGAAGTTTGAGAACTCATTTATGTTGGTTTCCTCCAGCACTTCGATTTAAGAAACGGTTGCTTTTACAGCATGCCACAAATTTAGTCTCTTTGTAAAAAGTAATACAGTATGTTGCTCCAAACTATGCATTTAAGCATGATGGAAGATAGGATTAAAATTCCAAATGATCTGGACAAGCTGGAGAAATGATCTGAAGTAAATAGGATGAAATTCAATAAGGACAAATGCAAAGTACTCCACTTAGGAAGGACCAATCAATTGCACACATACAAAATGGTAAATGACTGCCTAGGAAGGAGTACTGCGGAAAGACATCTGGGGATAATATTGGATCACAAGCTAAATTATATGTCAACAGTGTAACACGGTTGGTGTAAAAAAAAAAAACGAACATCATTCTGGGATGGATTATCAGGAATGTTGCAAGCAGGACACAAGGTAATTCTTCTGCTCTATTCTGTGCTGATTAGGTCTCAACTGGAGTATTGTGCCCAGTTCTGGGCACCACATTTCAGGAAAGATGTAGACCAATTGGAGAAAGTCCAGAGAAGAGCAACAAAAATCATCAAAGGTCTAGAAAACAAGACCTATGAGGGAAGATTGAAAAGATTGGGTTTATTTAGTCTGGAAAAGAGAAGGCTGAAGGGGTACGTACGTTTTCGGGTACGTAAAAAGGTTGTTACAAGGAAGAGGGAGAAAATTTGTTCTCTTTATCCTCTGAAAATAGGACAAGAAGCAATGGGCTTAAATTGCGACAAGGAAGATTTAGGTTGGACATTAGGAAAAAATTCCTAACTGTCAGGGTGGCCAAGCACTGGAATAAATTACCTATGGAGATTGTGGACTCTATCATTGGAGATTTTTAACAGCAGGTTAGACAAACACCTGTCAGGGATGGTCTAGATAATACTTAGTCCTGCCTTGAGTGCAGGGACTGGACTAGAAAACTCCCGAGGTCCCTTCCAGTCCTACACTTCTAGGATTCTGATATATCCAAATTATCAGTCTGGATTTGTATTTTTGTGAAAACATATTGTAGGCATAGGAGTCTGATGAGAATAAAAATACCGCCAAGCTTTCACATACTGTTTTTGATCTATAGATGTCGAAGCTCCTTACAAGCGAGATCGGTATCATAATCACCATTTAACAGATGGGGAAATGAAGTCTCAGAGAGGTGAAGTGACTTGCCCAAGGTCACTCTATCAGGAGTCTAGCATTAGAATTCAGATCTCTGGAGTCCCAGTCCAGTGCTCTGTTCACTAGAGCAAGGTGCCTCCTTATAATCTGTTGATATGGAGTGGTTGTGACTTCCCACTGCCACAACATTTAGAAGCAGTCCCTTGATTTGCATCCAGTTGATCATCCTAATGTGCTTTCCAAAGAGGTACATGTCACCTCCTGATTCTGAGGCACTATATAATGGGGCTAGCTGGGCCCTTACCAATAACAAGAGAGGAGGATGGGAACAAATTAGTGATTTAAACAAAGGTCTTTCTCAACCATCATGCTGAATCCCTCTGTGACCTTGGGTAGTTTCTTTGCCTGAGTTTCCCCACGTGTCAAATGGAGATAATTCATTCCTCTCCAGGTTAATCTAGACTAGGAAAAGTAGCTAAGGTCAGTTTTACTAATATATATTACCTAACATGGATTTTTCTTCTAGAGTAGATAAAGGTTTAACACCTTTTACCTCAACTTAGCCTCACAGGTGAGACTGCTAAATCTAAGTAAATGACATTAACTTGTGCCTACAGTAGGGAGACAACCAGAGTTTGCTAGCCTTTTCCTAGACTAGAAAAACCCACAGGGTGGTTGTAAGGATTGGCAGTTGTTTGTAAAGTGCTTGGATATCGAATAATCGACACTTAGCTCTTATGGAGAGAACTCTTTCATCCGTCAATATCGAAGTATTTTACAAAAGCAGGAAGGTATTATCCTTATTTTATTGATGGGGAAACTGAGGCACATGCAGCTGGGGAAACTAGTCCGGAGTCACATAGTAGGTCTCTGGCACAGGTGAGAGTAAAACCAGGTCTCCTGACTCCCAGTTAAGTGCTCTTTCCACTGGACCACACCGTCACTGACAAAACATGTACACATTTGTTTTGAGAGAGTATATGATGCTGTGAGGTGGAATATAGTTTGAGTTTGGAATAGTCACATTGCTCCTGAATGGGGTCAGCCTGGCAGCATGCATGAACTTCTCACCAGAGCAGAAAACCTTAGAGGAGATGAGATGTTTTCTCTGCATGCTTCTCCCTCTCTGTGTTGAGTGAGTGAGCAGACTGGAAGGGTGAGGTTGCAGCAGAGGGAGGGGAGATGTGACATTTCTGGGAGGTGATCTGGACTCTAGCTGGATGATGAGCTATGGGAAAGAAGGCTATGGGGTTTCAGGTGTGAGTGGCGGCTGGCTATGTATGTAGGGGAAGAGCTCTGTAATGGAGTGAGGCAGGGAAGAGCTGTGTAACGGAGTTGAGGGGAAAGAGTGTGTGTGAATAAGGAGATGCTGTGCTGGGGAAGAGGATTGCTGGTGGATCAAAGGAGTTGCTTGCTTATTTTGCCTGCTGCTTGCTCATTTTGCCTGGTTAGTCACACATGCAAGCCAGCAGCATGTGCACTAAGCATGGGATAAAGTGGCCCATCCCTCTTACTCTCTAGCTGTGCCCTGAAGTCTGATCCATGCTCAGCCATCTGGAAGGGTAAAGGAAAAGCCATGCCAGAGGCTGCAGGGAAAACCAGTAAATTGGCAGTGGAAGTAAGATGCAAATAAGCTGAGCTCCTGCAGTTTCCTGTTTTGCCTTCCCTTAACCAAAGCAGACAGCACCAGAAGTGTTAAGCCATATCAAAAAGAGCTGAACTAGAAGTTTGAATGACTTCCTGCAGCTAATTTCAGCATCTGGCGTGATACTAGCACCGCCTTGATGCTTTGTAGCATGGAGTAGCCTGTCATGTTCACATTTGGGGCTGTCAGAGACAGATTTTTCTTGAGTTTGTGCGGCTTTGCATCTGGAACATTCAGGGCTTAGAACTCCAGGATGCAATTAAGCAGCATAACTTGTGGATAAACATCTTATTTAGTAAATTGTAGGGGAGGAGGTGTGTTTTGATTACCACCGTATTCCAGCCATGAGGTGCCAGATGACTGATCTACCAGCAATGTTGGATCTAATTTTAAATGATGTTATCCTGTATTTTCTGAATGTGGAAGAATAATTAGTTGTCAGGTAAGCAAAAGAATTGTCCTACCGTGCTGTCAATGGAATCAGAAGAGGTCTCGTATGTGCATATGCTGTGCATATGCTGTGTATATGCATGTGAAGGAATTATACTTCGGTTTTCATTTTTAACACATACAGACAGTTCCCATCCTGCAATTCCTTGCTTGCTCAAGTAGTCCCCTGAAAGTCAGTGTGGTTGCTGATGCGAGGGAAGGGAACTTGCATTGCAAAGTTTCACAAGCTGTTAAATGCTCAAGGTTGTTTAGAATAGTCTGCTCCCGTATATGTGACTCACTTAAAGTTCCCCACACTTGTCATAAATCAGAAAGAGGCTAAATATATATACATATATATATTGTAATGCATGACTGATCTCCTATGACATTCATCTCCAACCTTCACTGGTGAGGAGAGGCAAGGATAACACACACTTACCCTAGCTATCTCCCTTGTGGTGATTCTCTCTCCTTCTCAGGAAGACTAATGTCAGAATGTAGCTCAGCCATCATGTTTTTGATAGATGAATTTCAGGAATGTACATTCATACACACATCGCTACAAGGCTCCCAATCTCAGACTAGAATTTCAAGTAGATGGGCTATTGTGTAAACGGGAAAATATTTATTACAAGTAAATAATGGTTGTTAATTTTAGGAGACAGTTGTGCAATTATTGTACTGCAGTGATTTGAGCTTAGTATGAAGTGATTTCTGGTTGCTGTTCAGGGAGCTGGTTTCAGATTCTAACACCTTGATTCTGCAAAGCACTTCAGCATGTTCTTAAGTCCAGCCCTATTCAGTAAAGCACCTTGTGTATGTGCTTAAGTCTCATTGAAATCAATGAGATTTAAGTATGTGTGTAAAGTTAACCACATGCTGAAGTGCTTTGCTGAACTGGGACCAGTATTCTGACATGATATGAGGCCTGCTTGTGTGAAGGATCACCTCTCTGCTTTGTAATACAGTAGCAATGATGACCAGTGTTGGCATTTGAGTGCACTGTCCCCTGGTTTACGCATAGATGGGATAGTGGGCAGGTTATTTGATGGGAAGAGACATTGACTTTGGAGTTGGTTTCCTTCCTTGGTCTATCAAAGTCCAAGTTCATTGATTTTTCAGTTATTTTGCAAGGCCTGTCTGTTCTCCCAGGCTTTGGAGAAGAGGGTAGGTTGGGGAGGCTGAGGTCAGCTCCATAGAGGATGGCATTTTTCACTCGTAATAGGCTGTTGGGATTCAGCCACTTTATTAGTTTGTCTGTACAGTCTGTTATGCTTTCAAATGTACAGATGTCTATCGAGCAAAAACCCCAAGTAGTGACAATGTTGTTTGAATGTACATTGACACACTCAGTCTCGAATGATTTTCCAGGTGCTTTATAGTAGAAATAGAAATCTCTCCCCCTGTTGTTGTGCCACAGGCATTGTCTCCCTGCGGGTATTTTTAAATGGCAAAGTAGAGTTATTTGAACTTGTTTGTAAAGCTGGCCACAACCCACCTTGTAATGAAGTTCCAAAGGAGTAAAGTTCTCTTCCTTTGTCTGTACTTACATGGCCTTCATGACGGTAATATCTGAGTGCTTTGCAACATCTCTGTGAGGCAGGGAAGTGCTATGATGCCAGTTTTACAAATGGGGGAGCTGAGGCATAGAAAGATTAAGTGAATTACCCAAGGTCAGACAGGAAGCCTGTGGCAGAACAGAGATTGATCCCTGGTCTCCTAGTCCTAACCACTGGATCATCCTGCCTCTCCCCCCTTCCTATAACCTAAACATCCCATTTAGCCTTGAAACTCAGATAGTAGTTTGCAGTCAATGTGGAGCTCTGCATTATTTTTGTCTCAGATCATAGTTGGCTGATGCCAGTATTTTATACAGAGGTTTAATTTTTTGTATATCAAAGTGGAATGAGGCTCTGCAGGGATCTGGAAATGGAACAAAATTACTGATGGGATATTGCTGCCAACTTTGAAGCCTGCCCTTTCCCTACATCTTGCGGCGTTTAGAGAAGGAATGGGAGAAAAGCCTTTTCTGATTGAGGTGAAAGAGTCTCTGCTTGTCGTTTGGCTCTGTAATGTTTTATCTTTCCATCAGTATTCTTGTAAAGCTACCATTTCCACCAGTCACCTTCATTTTCTCTTTGTATCACACGCTGTTTGAAGTAAGATGGCTGCAGAATTGAAGGGGAGAACATCCTGTGTTTCTTTCTTCATAAAACTATAATAGATTGTTTGTGGGAGGGGGAATTGAAAAACTAGCAGATACTACTTCACAGGGACAAACAAAGTACAGAATGATGCCAAATAATCGAGGGTTCTACTATACAATCTAATTGCATAGCGGAGGCCATAAAACTGTATAGGGATATGTCCCTGCCAATTACCCAGGGTCCAGTTCTGATTTCAGTAGGGCTGTGTATGGAATAAGATACTACTCTCTGTTCCATGGCATATGGAGAAGGAAAAGGAGATCAACCCTCCCCATGCGCATTTTGATAACCAGCATCATCACATGACATCAAAAACTTTATCACTCAGAGACCCGGCCTGCTGATGGGACGTTGCAGTTCATGACGTAGTTGGATTGTGATTTTTATGGCCTATTGGTATCAATGCAATCCCAACTCTTGGGCTACAGGGTTGCCCTGATAAGGATGGTCTTGCAAATCTCAGGAGAGGCTGCAATCTTCAAGTAGTTGTAAGGCACAAACAAATGCTAAGCGTGCATCAGCTCTGAAAATCATGTACTAACATTAATAAAACTTCTTATTTTCAAGCAAATAAAAACCTCCTGATGAGGCCCGTGGAAAAACCTCCATTGTCTCCAGTGGTGCAGAATCCAGCCCTTATGGAATTGGTCCCATGGGTTTATTCACATAGCTAAAGGCTGAAGGATGTTGCCTATGGGAAATTTTTAAAATACCATTAGGTTCAGTGTCTTATACTGCTCAACTAGTGAGTGATGTGCAAAAGAGCCTCCTAGACTTTTGATGTTTAACCCAGAGGCCTTAGCAACATGGATTTAAATGACAAGCCAGTTCAAGATGAAGTACTCCATCAAAATGTAATGCCTGACAAGTATGAGCTGCTTTGAGGTTTACTTATGAAAATAATTACTGTAATAGATGAGATGCTGTCCAAATTAACTTTGGTAAAAGGGGACCACAGTTCGAGAAACAACAAAAGCAAAAATGGGGAAGAGGAGCATAACATGGCACTGAGTGAAATGACACTTTAAGTGATGTATCACGGTTAATAGTGCTGCAGTTTCACATTTGAGTTCATTCAGAACTCTTTGGTGATACCATCTGGCCCTGGTGACTTATTACTGTTTCATTGATCAATTCGTTCCAAAACCTCCTCTGCTGACCCTTCAGTCTGGGACAGTTCCTCAGATTTGCCACCTCAAAAGAGTGGCTCTCAGGTTGCAATCTGACATTCTGAAGGAGCCATAATGTTAAGTAATGAATTTAATTTGCAGAGTATCTAGGATGTATTTTCTCATTTCCCCTCTTTTGTCTAGAAAATACCAAATGGCAACAGGTACTAACTATTTCTTTTCTATTCATCAATCTAGAAGTCCTCTGAGACAAACCTCTCTCTCTCTCTCTCTCTCTCTCTCTCTCTCTCTCTCTCTCTCTCAGGATGAAAAGTTGATGCTTTACTTCACATGTCCTTCAGCTGGTGTAAATGGACATAGCTTATTTACACCAGCTGAAATTTGGTCCTATGATTGACCCTAAAAAAATAGTTCCATTGAGTTTAATTGCACCAGTTTACAACAGGCGTGAGAGTTTCCCTGGTTGTGTGGTTGTAGGCAGTGGTACTGAAATGCATGTTTTCAGCACCTCAGTTTCTCTTGGTGGAAGTTTACAATCCTCCTACTTCCTAATTTTATCTAAGCCCCCAAATATCTATAGACAAATTCATTTGTGTGTTGCCTGGAGGTTGACCAATTGGGACTTTGGAGTGGGGTTACAGTCAAAAAAGCGACTGTTAAAATGATATCCTCTTACTGCTCTTTGCTCCCTAAGTTTTTTAGCTGTCACATCCATTTAATTTACTGATTTAAAACCAAACGTTTCCTGCCTTCCTTTCTCGAGTGCTATTGTTGGTGGGGAAGCCATTGTGAAGTGTCTGCATTAGGAAGAACATAGCTTTACTTTCAGGTACTCGGCGAAACCTGGGTCAGATCAGTGTAGCTGCATTGTTTTACACCAGCTGAGGATCTGGGTCTCCTATTGGAACTGTCATCTAATGGCCTGATTCTCCTCTCTCTTAGGCCTGGTCTACATTACCGAGTTTGGTTGATGTAAGGCAGCTTACGTTGACCTAACTCTGTAAGCATCTACACGACAAAGTTGCTCCCACTGAAGTAATTCGCGTACTACATCAACCTAATAACTCCAGCTCTGTGAGAGGCATAGCACTTAGCTCGATGTAATTAGGGCAATGCAGTGTCTGTGTAGACACTGTTACTTACATCGCCTGTTGGCTGCTTGTGGGGGAGCACTTAAGTCTGGTGAGGAGACACATCACCAACAGAAGCGCTTCTGGTGAGGAGACACACCACTGACAGAAGGAGGGTAATGTGGACATGAAAAACTGCAGTAATTACTATGGTGGCTGCACATCCATCTACCTTAGGCCAACTTAATTTTATAATGTAGACAAGGCCTTATTGGTCTTTCCTCTTTTTTTTTTTTTTCCCCACTGTTTTACTTGTGCAGCTTCACAGACTTGAAGAGAAATACTGTTGGTTTCCACTAGTGTCAGGGCTCAATCCTGGAAGGCGCTAAGCACTCTCTGGCCCTGATCCAGCAAAGCACTGTCAGAATATAAATTGTCCCATTTCACTATCCGTGTGCTTTGCTGGATTAGAGTCAGAGCGCTCAGCACTTTGCACAACTGATTCTTAAAGGAAGAAGGAAATCATGTTTTACTGGTGAGGTAGGGAGCACCCACAGCCTGCGCTGATAGCAGCACCTCACAGGATTGGCCCCAACATGTTACTTGGAAGTTAAAATGAGTTCTTGGGTTCATAATCCATTTTAAAACTAATTTTAAAATTACACTATGCAGCACATGTAAAACGCTAGTATTCATGGCCTGCGATCTGTCCCTTACCCTACTTCCTGCTAAGAAGGGAACTGCACACACACATGGCTTGGCTTTTGAAACCAACCTCAATTCCCTAGTGAAGCTAATGGGAGCTGCAGGCCACTTCTACCAGCAGATCAGACCATAAACTTCTAATTCTCCCACATGCAACAATAACTTGAGGGAAGCTCTAGCAGGTAGGTTAGCACAAGCATTGGTGCATAAATTGGTCCCTCTGCCTTTTCCTCAAGCACCTCTCCCCAAAGAAGTCAGTCAGAAGGGACCCGCATGGGGTTGTGACCTGCATCAGCTAGCATTTGAAAACTATTTTGCTAACTCCCTCTGTTGGATCTTGAATATTCTCTCTCCCACCCCTCAGCCCCCATTATATACAATCTATTACTGTTGCAAGCAGCTGGCTCTCTGACATATCATTTGTGCCCAGTCAACGGATGCGCTAAAGCCTAGCTCTCCAGGGTCCTGAATCTGTCTCGGATACATCACTGGCAGTGGATGGAATGTGTCTGCAATTGCAACATTATTACAATTAATGGCTTCACCTGTCCCCCCCCACCCCCCGGTGATTTCCTTTCCTCCCCACTCCACCTCCGCTTTGTGAATGCAGCACTTCCAAACTGGGGCATGTAAGGGCTTCCTGCAGTGCTCTGCCAGTGCACCAAGCTCACAAGGCTTTGTGTTTGTCTCTGACATCCTACCTGTCTCTTGTGATAAAGAGCTTCCCCTTTTCCACCGTCCTTTTCAAGTGCTGCTTTTTCGTTTTCATTGTGTTTATGATAAGAAGAAGAAAAACCCTCCCCTTACTTGACCTTTGCAATAAAAGAAAAATAAACTGTTCTTTTCCAACCAGGTAATTATTTGTAATTAATTAACCAGGAATTAATTGCTGAACAGCAGCTTGATCAGATTCCTTTGCTTACTCATGAGAAATGTTGCTGGCTATTTTTTTTTTAACCCTCTGCTTTTGTATATTTCTCTTCTGGATTTCATTTTGCATCTTGCTTTTATTATGTAGATGTGATTTTTTTTTTTCTCTTTTGAAAATTCCCATTCTAAATGATTATTTTGGGGGCTTTTTTAAGTGGGTTATATGGCTAAGGAGGCCTTTTTATTTTATATTTTTAAAGTTTGGGTTTTTAATTTTATTTTATTTTTGGCACTGGTATTCAGCAATCTGTCTGCTTTGCATTTGGGTAGTCTAATCCACTGGCAGAGTGAAGTCATGTTAACTGATAAATTGATGCTGCCTGGCAGAGCAGCTGAGCTCCAGGTCATTAAAAATGTTGAACTTCTTAAGATGCAAAATATCTGTCATTTGAGTGCTTTAGCCCAGGCTAAACATGGAAATTTGGAGTGAGGCTTAGAGGAAAATACAGACTAACCACTGCATTTCAGAGCTGTAAGTAGTTTTTGTTTTTCTTAAATTGCTTTTATCTATGGTGGTGGTAATAGATCCATAGATCTAATCCCATCTCAAATGGCACATGGTTGAATATTGTTGTAATGTAATGTAATGAGGAACCCGTTGTACTAAATCCAGGGCAAGCAGATAGTAACAGGGAGTCCCTGCCCTGAGGAGAATATATTCTAAAAAAGAGAAGGGATGGACAAAGGAAACGGGTGCCAAGTGGACAGATGGTGATATGCATGTGTCTGGCTAGTTCCTTTTTGTGTGTGGAGTTGGTGTGTTTGCCTCCTGGATGAGTTAACCTGAGTTCTTTGACTGACTCAGCACCTGTCTCACTATTTGAGTTTGGGTGCAAGTCACTTACCATATCTGAGTGAAATTTACTTCACCTTCACTCCCCTCCTCCCCCACAAAGCCTTATTCTTTGAGCCTTTTGCGGTGAAATCCAGCCCCACATACCTCAAATAGAGGCCATGGTACAAAGTGATAGAGTGAAATATTTTTTCACACAATGGATAATTGGGCTGTGGAACTCATAGCTGCAGGAGGTCATTGAGGTTAAGAATTTAGGAAGAGTCAAAAAAGGGATTGGACATTTATATCACAAGAATATGTAGAATTAAAATAGATAATGCTAACAGAAGCTTAGATGGGATATTGAAGATCATGCTTCAGGCTTAAGCCAATCTCTTACTATGAGAGATTAGGCAAAAACCAATTGCAGCAAATCATCTTGCATCTGCCTGCTGCAGGGTTCTTATACTCTCTCCCAAAGCATCTGGTCCTGGCAACGGTCAGAGAAAGGATATTGGACTAGAGAGACCTTGAGTCTGATCCAGTTTGGCGATTCCTATGCTCCTGTTCCTGTACAACTGACCCACTCCAGCATTCATTTGTTCAGCCTATAGTATCCTCTGCGGTATTTCTGTGCATTGTTAGCCCATAAGGTAATGTTTCTGTGTTGCTGGCGTTCTCTCCATCTGTCTAAACTGTGGCATTATGAGATGTGCAGGCCACCCTGCCACCAGGGTGAATACAATTCTGTGTTCAAGTGACTAAAATGGGTTATAACTGTACTGACCTCTCAGGGGTGGTGCAAGGCATGATTCATGGGGGCAAGCACTTTGAGGTCTGCAAGTGTAAGGGTATGTACTGCTGCAGAAGTACTATGGTATTATAAGTGTATCTTATAAAGAATTATATGGGTTAACCCAACTTGAGAGAGAACTACTATAGAGAGGGAGCGTTTACTGTAGGATTGAAGGGTCGAAGTGTCCAAAGTAATCTAGGAGATTTACACACACATCTGCCACTTACAATTAATGGAAGATGTATGTCTAAAGCCCTTAGGCTAAAATCTCAGCCTCAGTTACTATCATTTCATTTCAAGGGGCCATTTAAGGTGAAGTTGTCCATTAACATCCTTCTGGTCATGGGGTGGGAGGAAGTGTGTGTGTGTGTGGGGTGGGGGTGATGGAATGGAGGGGGGGATTGCTAGTTGGCAACTTCACCTTGAATGGTCCCTTGAAATGTGTGTTAACGACTTATGCTAAACAATCTGTTCCACCTTGTATTTAGCTGTGACACTCAAGTATGTTTCCCAGACCCAAAGAGCTCTATGTAAGCTTGAAAGCCTGTCTCGCTCACCAACAGAAGTCGATCCAATAAAAGATATTACCTCACGCACCTTCTCTCTCTCACATCCTGGCTGTGACACAGCTACACCAACACTGCATACAACAACGGCAGAATTAATGGTGTCATTTGAAGTTTATACAGGAATTAAATATTTTTTTGTGTTTTGTTTTATGTTTTTTGCTATCTTTCCCTGACTTATACACACTCAGCAGTCCAAAAACTATTATACTGAAGGAACCCCAGTAATCTTGCCCAGTTAGTGTTTTATACTTTGGTTACTGGAAAAGACTTCAGGTAACTTTAAGAAGTATCTTCTCCATATCACTGCACTCTGAGATCTGGTTGCTTTTTCTGTCTGATTACCAGATGCAGATTACCCAACCACTGTAGCCTTCTGTTTCTCAGATGCGGGGCTTGTTTTGTTCCCTTCCTCTTAGCTGTTTGTTAATTAATCATAGCAAACTTCAGGGATTGACCACCTAGATCGCAGATACTGTTTATTTTTAATGTCTAAACTAATTCGCTTCAAAATCTGATCCTACACATCTCCGTGCTTGTTTCCCCATGTGACATGGTGATGCTTACCTGTCTTGTGAGGTTTAATTAAAGTGCTCTGAGACCTTTGGATGGGAAGTGCAAACAACTTTTATTTATGAAGTCATGAAGTCTTTGGTTTCTATCTCTGCAGCTTTGGCTGAAATCCAGCCTAATTTTCAAAGTACTTCTGACCTTATATTAGTCTCTAAAGGTGCATAAATGTATTCTGAGAACTTGGCATGAGGTGATATGACTTGCAATTTCTGCTCTCTGGGAATTGTTTTTTCCCCTTTACTTTTAAAGATCATCCAAAGCATGACTGACAGGTTGGTACTGGAAAATGTGCAGAAATGAAATCTAGACTAAACATAGAGGGTTTAAAACAGTACTACATTAAAGTGCACTAAGGAACCTTTAGTGCATACCAGCAGGTTCTGCACAGACTCAATTAATACACAATATGTTCGTGCGCTTTAGAAATCAAACCCCTGTAGAGAAAATTACCTCAGATAAGCCCTCAGAAAAAACTGGTATCCTAGTAAGTCTAAGCATCTGTTTTCAAGCCAGTCGCATTCTTTTGTATAATGCTAATAGGTGAATGTTTTAAATGTTTCAAGACATACGAGTTAAAACTACTGTTATGTAATTGATCAGATAATAGGCTGATCTTGTTCTGTCTTTTGGAAGGAATATTGTCAGGTCAGATTTTCTCCAAAATTATACAAACTTTTACAAAATCTCATCGACAGAAATGTTTCTGTATTTTTTAAAATAATTTCAATGGGAGCCATTCATTTGGAAGACTATCATATTCCAGTGCAGCACCTGCATCCTATCCACTGTTGTATTGTGATAATGTATAAAAACCAGAAACTGAATCTGTTTTCTTCTTGCATTTGTCTCGGCTTCTGAAGTAAAAATAAGGAGCGTAAATGGTGAAGAATAAATCAGATTTATAAAAAACCCTTCCTTTCTAACCATCTAAAGCAGTGTCAGTAACACAGATCAGGAAAGCCTAGCTTTTAAACAGATGGGGTTTTAAAGTGACTGTGTTTTGTACCAAACCTGCATCGCCCAGGATCATTTCAATTTAATACACTCACATTAGGGCTGTAATACTGTGCACTTCCTTTTGTTGCATTTTCCTGATGACAGTATCTTCTTCTCCAGCCTGAATCCCTACAGCTATGATGAGAACTGCCTGAGCAGTAGTGAAGACCACATCCCACTGGCTGCCTTGCCCTTGCTGGCCATTTCCTCCCCTCAGTACCAGGATGCAGTTGCCATGGTGATTAGCAGAGCCAACCAAGTTTACAATGAATTTCTCAAGTCTCCAGATGGGACTGGTTTTAATGGACAGGTAGGACCACTTCTTCCTATGCCAAAGAAAAGTGCTTTGGGCAAGGCTGAGTTTCCATTATTTTAGGCCATTGCATTGCGTGTATCAAGTTAGTAGTATGGGGCTGACACAGCAAATGGGATAAAGCAGTGTTAGCATGGCAGTGCAAAATGTCTGTTAAGCCTCTGTGTGCATTTCCCAGACCTGAAGAAGATCTGTGTGTAAGTTCAAAAGCTCTCTTTCACCAACAGAAGTTAGTCCAATAAAAGAGATTTCCTCACCCGCACTGTGTCTCTGTTAAGCCTCTGAGGATTCTCAGGGTGAACTAGGAGCTTCCTGAAACCTGAGCAGTGTCAGTTTGAGCTGGTAACTCATGCAGTTAATAGAAAGCACTGGACCTAAAGGTGTGAGAATAATAGAATTTTTGGTTCATTGGCAATTTTAAAAAGTTTAAAATAAATATTTGGGGTCAGACCAAACACTAAAATGTAGAAATTTGTCAACAAATTGAAAATCTGAAGAAAAAATGTGTTGTGGGTTGAACAAAATCTGAAACACTTCATGTTGCAAATGTCAAAACAGAATGTTTTGGGGTTTTTTCTGACTTGTTCTCTCCGCCCTCCTCCCGCGCCCTCCACCACCACTCCAAAGCGAACAATTCGGCAACACGAACACACATTCATAAAATGGTTTGGTGTGGTTGAATCTGCAATTCTCACCAGAAAAAGTTTCAGCTGAAAAATTTGCTCAGCGCTAGCTGTACCTACTCTCCTAGCTAGTTCAGTTCCTAAATTTGTATAATCCCTTTGCAGATGATGGAAGTTGAGGGACCTCAGCACATCTCTGATTAGACCATAGGGAATCAAACATTCAAGTACTGGTATCCCCGTCTCTTGTCACAGTGTCAGTAAAACCACAGGGAGGAAGCATGATCTTATGATTGAGGACTCAGGAGATCTGGGTTCAGATTTTGGCTCTGCCAGATTCCTTTGCATGACCATGGACAAATCACTCAATCTCTCTGAGCCTGATACAAATCCCAGTTAAATCAGCTGAAAGATTTGCATGAAGTTCACTGGGTTTGGGATCACCACTCTCCTGTAGCAACCTGGTCTCTTAATGGGGTTACTGATACTAATACTTGAGGATACATTTATTACTGAGTGTGAAATGCTGATGTATGTTTGTGATGGGCCTTTAGAGGTCTAGCTAGATACAGTTGTTTAAGTACAGCGAGGTTTCAAAGGCTCTGAAAGAAGAAAAGATTTTTAATCTGAGGGTACAGTGTAATCTTCTGAGGAAAGCATGAGTCTTATTACACAAATTATTTTTTTCATAACAATAACAGGATTATACTGTGGCATATCAGTTTTTTAACCTAAAATTTGGTTTAGAGCCAGTTTAATATCTGTAGTAAAAATATTCTTGCTTGGAGCTTAAAAAAAAAAAAAGAAACCCCGGCTATTATGACAGAACATTATGAAAGGTGAGATTATGAGAAGAAAAATTATACCAATTACAGAGATAATTATAAAAACAGATCTCTTCCAGTAGAAACTGAATTTTAAGAGGTTTGTTTTTCTTTAGGCCAAAGCTACAAAAAAGGCTTTTTTTTGAAAAACATCTATTGATAATTCACCTGGGAGTGTATAAACGATCTCAGTATATTTTTCATGTTTCTACCACACAGGAGAAGTACTGATATCATTAGAACGAAAATGTTGTATTGTTCATAGTCCATTTTGGCAACTGGATAAAAACATCAGATTCACCTCTAAATATATAGGTCTCTAGTTATAAAATATGTACAGTATAATTCAGTGAAACTGGACTGGGAGTTGGGCCTTCAGTCCTATTCCCAGCTATGCCACTGACCTGCTGTGTGACCTGGACAAGCCACTTAACGTGTCTGTGCCTCAGTTTCCTTTCTCACCCTTGCCTCTCTTGATTACGTACTTTACAAACTCTTTGGGGCAAAGGACTGCCTTACTCTTACAGTGGGAGGGGGTAGCTATCCAGACTATGTGCCCATCTGAGACCCTAGCCATGTACTCAGGTTGGCTAGCCCCACCTGCCACTCATGCCACTATAGTGACATTCTATTTTTAGCACACAAGCTCTCATCGAGCTAATGCACGTATGTCTCTCTTTGAGGTGGGAATCACACCTCCAGCTCCAAGGGTAGATGTACATACCCTAAGTGCTACTCGAACACTAATCATCATCATCAAGATGAGAGTTGTCATGTTAAGTGCAATGAGATGTCATTAATCCTCACAAAACATGCTGTGAATGTAGTGTTAAGGTTCTGTGTAGCCAGGTGGATTTTCAGTTCTTTGTGGTGTGATACTATTATTAAATTAAAAACTCACCTAGGATGTGGGAGAACCCTGTGTTGCTTGGTTCAGAGCAGTGACTTGAATCTGAGGCCTCCACATACCGCTGCAAGTGCCGCAAGTGTGAACACGCTATAGTGCAGGCAGCTGACAGTGCGGACACACAACAGCGGTTTCCCTTCAGCGCTCTCTGAGCAACGTTGTACCTGCTGGCGCTGTAACTCTGCCAGTGTAGACAGATTCTGCGTCTCCTGCATCCATTACCACTGGGCTATTGACTATTCTCAGGGTCGGGAGCAGGGTTGCCCACCCTTTCTCTGTCTCTTTGTGGTTTTGACCAGAAATTCCATTCTGGACCCAAGGAAGCTTCCTGGTGAAAGTTAAGTCCAAACTCATATGTTCACACATACAGTGTTGGTTTTGATGCATTTTTTTGACTAAAAATAAGTTTTGTTGAAAAATCCCTGACCAACTCTAGTCATGATCATAGTGGGAAAATTAATGCCTTGGGGTGGGTATTATGTTGGGTGTAACTCTTGCTTATGTTGCAATTTTGTGGGGAAATACACTTGAGCAACCTTAACTCTGTTAAATAAGAGTGTGGGATTATAGAGAGAGAGGAAAAATTACAAATCTCTGCCACCATGCTAGTGAATTCAGTTTCTCTAAACGTTACAATCTCATTCTAGTGCTATAGTCTGAACCATAAGAAATTATATACCTGTGTGAAATCTGTCTTTTGGCAACTCATTTCACAGTTTGAGTCACTTGCTTTGACCAGTGAATGAGAGTGTATTTCTGCTTACAAATCTTTGCTAGAAATCCAGTTGAGGGCTGTCTTGATCTCTTGGAAGAAATGAACAACCCAGCCTGTGTCTGCAGAGTGCATTAAATGGATTGAAGCATAATCAGCCAGATTCTTTAGGGATCCAGACCCTTTGTGCTGGATTCTGGCTTTTTTTTATTTTATTTTATTTTTTTAAGGAGCCAGCAGGGATTACGGCTAGTGCTGGGGAATTCCCTTCTGGTGTAAAGCTGATGGAGGCATAGGGTGCATGTTGATGGGGAGAGGAGGAGTGGGCAAGTGGCAAAGTGGCGATATCTATCTCGCACTGTAATGGGATCCACCAGAAACTTTGCAACCCTCAGCTGCTGCAGACTAGTCCCCAGGACCAGGGAGCTGTAATCAGGCTCCATGATGCCACCCCCCTTGCCTCCTGTTTTGAGTCAATGACTCTGGCTGATAAATATCACTATGTCTGACTCACATGAAATCTCCTATTCCTGCAGGTGTGCCTCATCGGTGACTGCGTTGGAGGAATTTTGGGGTTTGACGCCATCTGCTACAGTGCTGGCACTGCGGGTGAGAGTCAGAACAGTAGCAGGAGAGGGAGCCTCGGCAGCATGCAGGTAAAACTCCATGGGTTCGTTCCCTGGATGGAAGCCAGCTGGCGCTATGAAGCAGCTTTCTGCAAAAACAAATACAAAGGGTTGGTAGATTGCAGTAGTGCTGAATATTTCAGCTGTTGTTTTCAAGTAAAAAGTCATTGAGGTATCGAAAAACTTTCCAACTTCAGGTTTAGAATACTTGCAAGTCGTTAACAAATGCTTTATTGGCGAATCCATGGGGAGGGGTCATGGATGCCTTTCATGTATCCCTAATTGTGATTTTTACGGTATCCTCTCCCAATAATCTCAGCCAGCTCCTGTCTATCACTAAAGTCTGCCTTTTTTTTTTTTTTTTCACCATAATTTCTAGAATTCTTAATGCTGCTGCTGGAGGCTAATGTTGCATTAAGACACGCTCGGAAGTGTACTTTAATGGCTCATTGAAAGCACGCCTTGGTTACACTGGGGAATGCCAGTCAGCTGAGGGTCATGTGAATGGAGCACTAAGCACACTCTGGAGTCTCTAAATGAATCCTGTTCTAATGAGAAGCTCTAAATTCAGATAATTTTTTAGATGTAAATCTGCTTTAAAAAGTAGTTTGTGATAGAAAAAAGCAGAATTAGGTTTTTTTATTACTATTATGTTAATGTTTATGTTGCATTATTGATGTTCCATTTAAGAAAAAAAATCCAAGATAAATTTAACTAATTTTATGTAGTCTGAACAAAGTTTCTGGGGACTTCAGAGGCAGTGGGTATGTCTTCACTGCACACTAAGCCTGGGTTCTCATTCAGGTTTAAGCCCAAGCTCCCCCTTCTGTCCACATGCAAATCAATCTGATTCGGGTCAGCAAGCACTCAGGCCCTGGATGCTAGGACCCTGCTAGTGGGGCTGGTTGGGACCCAAGTCACACTGCAACTTGGATCCAAGCCCTGTTATTTTGCTGTGTGGATACCACTCAAGCCCCAGACCTAAGTCAGAAGGTCCACATAGTGCAGTATGGATTTACTAGCAAGGCTGTGAGACCCAGAGCCAGCAATTGTAAACCCAGGTTTACAATGCAGTGTGGACACTCAAGTGCAGGCTTGAAAACACCGAGTCCACAAGCCCAGGTCTCTCTGACCCTGATTTACAATGCAGTGTAGACATGACCAGTTGACAGGGTAGTGGACTATTTAGGTTTCAAGAGATGTGGGTTTTATTCCTGGCTCTGCCATGGGCCTGTTACGAGATTCTGGGCCAGATCCTTCATCTTTTGGTTCTTCCGTTTCTCTGTCTCTCCAACGTTGATAACAAGACTGATATCTTTTGTTCAGCACTTTGACATCTATGGATGAAAAGTGCAATATAAAAGCTAAATGGTATTTTTATGAAGAAAAAAAGACATCCTCCTAATACTTGTGGGAAAGGAAATATTCCTAAAACAAATTACCCCATAGTTACATTGCTGACATTTCTCAGCAGCTAGCCATTCTAGCAGTGCACATTGTCGAGAAATGCAAATCTTAGGTCCTTATCCTGCAATTGGATGTCCAAGAACTTCAGTGGGATTCTGCAGGGGCCATCATAAATCCTACTGCAGGACTGGATCTTGGAAGTGCAAATTATTTATACTCTTTTTAAAATGGAAATATTTTCAGCATAACAGTCACCCTTTCGGCTTGTCCATGTAACTTGACTCTCGTCATTCCCTTCACTTTATCCTCCCATTTCCTCCTCTACTCCTTTATATCCCCTTTCTCTTCTCTGTATTTATGTCTTGTCATGATCCCCACTTTCCTCTCCCCCTTCTCACACTTTTTTCTTTTTTTCCCTTTCCCTTTCATCCTCTCTCACCGAACCTATTCATGCGTTTCCCCACGGGGCAGGAAATATTAAACAAACAAACAAACCAAAACACTTAGGGTGAAATCCTGGCCCTATTGAAGTCAAAGGCAGTTTTATCCTTGGTATATCGTCATCATTGATTAGAGCTTGTGCCTGGTCTATACATCTATCCGACTTTAGGGGTGGCTTGGGCTGCTTTGAACTTTTCCCTTCTCTTACACAGACAGATTGAGAGTACTTAAATAGGATCCAAATGGTTTCGGGGAGTGGAAGTTCAAAGCGACTTTGCTGTCTGCGAGTACAGTTGAGCAAAACAGTCAGGATACAGGCAGAGGGACATGGCGTTTGTCTGAATTATGTCAATCTGAGCAGTGCTGGTCCTTATGTGAGAGGAAAGGATGCTACTTTATCTGTGCAGCATTTATTTTTATTATTTTTCACCTGCAAAGCAGACTTGTGCAAGATCAACTGAAAGCAATCATAAGGAACCTTTCGAGCTTATTCAGTTGGATTTAGCACCTGGTCCCGAAGGATGCTCAGAAGCTGTTGCCAGGTACTTCATGCCTCTCCAGACTGGGGCATGTAAGGAGGAGATAGCTGTAAACGATATCTCTGTTGCTTGTGACTGAAAGTTGGCACTGATGTTTGTTCGTTTGGCCAAGGCAGACTATAAGTTTAGTGGCCCTAAATCTATATCATAAAAGAAGCCATTAACATCCATACCAACTGGTACCCTTGTTGGGAGGCCTAGCCCAGAGTGGATCTCAGAAGACAGGTCAAGGATCAAATAGGCGGATTCTGGTGGAGAGGAGATGATTTTTTTTTTGTAAGATCTCCAAGGGAGGGGGTTTCTCTTGTCTGTTTGTATTACACTCAGCTCCCCTCCCACTAAGACCATTGGGTGTTACCTTTATATAAAAGTTATTGATGATAATGCTTGTGTTTTTACCTTTTCTTGGGATAAATAGAAGAAGTCAGTTTCCTGGGTTCTTAGTGCCAGCAAAAGACCTCATAACAAGTTTACATAATAATTTGTACTGTGGCAGTCCTCACAATGTGTTAGGTGCCTTCCAAACATAAAGCAGGACACCGTTCTTGCCCCAGGAGCTTACAGTCTAATCAGATAATCAGGTAGAGAAGATGAAATATGAATTCCAGATATTCTTTCTTTGAATAAGTATCAGCTACCCTCAGCTGTCCCTGCCTACCAATTTACTGGTGTTTCAGTAGAAATGGATTTTAAGGAGGGGTTTACGGTGGGGGTGAGGGGGTAGATTTTTGTTTTGCCGATCCCAAGGGTATTCGTGAAATGAAATGAATTGGGTATGAGGATGGGAATCCTATACTCTGAATCATAACCAGGAAAGAATTTTATGACCTGATTATAAACCCTGAAAATAGAATAAAATGAGATTTATATAGCTCCCTTCATACTGCAGTTATTCCGAAGTGCCTTATAACAATAAGTTAGAGAAAGGGTACTACAGAGACCAGTATGTTCTCTGAGTAGCGCACAGCCTTGAGCATTAGAAACTTGCACTACAGGAGTGTATGTTTATATATTATGGCAATGTAAATAGGGAATTATAATAGAAATGCCAATCAAAATTCACCTGCAGCAGCATTGGAATGTGCCACTGTAATTTCTCTGCTGCATTTGGGTTCCAGTATGCCCAGAATTACAATACGAGTTCTCATCATACACAGAAAAATACATGTTCCCAGTGCCTATCATGTATAAGCCTTACTAGACAAGTATTTGAGGAGTTCGCTATGCATTCTAAGGGAGTATAGGGAAATAAGTATATTCTGCTTTGAGCAGATTAAGAGGTAGGTATTATTACTTACACAGCAGTGTACATCTGTAAATATCAAAGTGCTTTACAAAGGAGGGCTGTGTCATTATCCCCATTTTACAGTTGGAGAAACTGAGCCACAGAGCGGGAAAGTGCTGCAGAACTGGGAATACAGCTCAGTTGTCCAGAGTCCCATGCCAGGACCCTCCCCCATGAGAACACACTGTCTCTTAGAAGATAATTCTGTTCTCTCTTGCTGATGCTGTTAAAATAGCATTCTGAAGCATTCAAGATCTTATTGAAAGATGTTGATTTGACAGGGTTTTAGCAGGTGGCTCAGGGTTTGCTTCCAGTAGTAATAAAGGGGTTTTTGTAGGTGGCTGGTTGAGCTTCTGTTGAATTGATTCTTTTAATGCTGCTGAGATTTAATTGTATTACCGGCATGTTAGGGCGCCTAGAGCTTTGGAGAGTGGTGTTTTAGTTATTAATTAAGTTGAAATAACTAAATAGTCTCTTCAGCAATCATCTCAGCTTTCTTCTAACAGAGTATGTTTGGTGATTCCCCCCCTCCCCGCAACAATAGTTTAATTTGTTTCGCAGAATAGTTTCCAAGTATGGTTAAAATAAATGTAGCAATTTGGCACAATATTCCCATGCAGTGTATGAGAGACAAATGGCCATGAATCTGACCCCAAGTAGTTAAACTAATGAGATTTGAACTCCAGCAAAGCTTTTCAGCTAATCTTTGGAGACGTGACATTATGTTGTTTTAAATTTAAAAAAAAACAACCCATGTATTAGAATGAGATTAAATGTAACAAGTCATCTTTGCCTTAGCCTCAGTGTGTTTAGGCATTTTGGCACAATATAGAGTCTCTAAATACTGGTAGTGTTACATGCTTCTGCCCTTCTTCACAAATGGATGGAGATATTGTGGCAAAAGTGATACAGAACAAAATTACAATTGCAAATGACTGGATGGCTTAAGGGGATCCATTTCTGAGTAACAGAACCTGTAGGTTACCAGCTAATGTCTAGCTTGGGTCAGTAGTACCAAAAAGCCTTTCCAGTCTAAAGGCTGTTTAGTAAACATACATGAACTGAATTTGGCCCCAGTTCAAATCCCATTGGGCAGGTTGTCCACATGATGAAAGCCAATCTTCTAATGGGTATTGCTGGGCTCTCTTCCTTGCCTATCTCGGCAGAAGGACCAGTTATTGAATGCACACATTAATAAAGCTGCCCTCTTAGTTGTCCCTCCAGTCTCTTTTCTTGAGAGTGTGGGCAGGTTTACAAGGAAGCTTTATATATTCTATGGGGATAAACAGGAGTTCACTGTGGGGTTGTGGATCTGGAATAGTTCACCTGTAATGGATTCACATACAGATTTGAAACAATAATAGGCCTATCCACACGCTTGCTGAGAAGCATTTTCCTTGTGGCATACAATGGCCTCAGATTTGTGGGTCCATTTTGGCTGCACTGCCTTATCAGAGAGGTTTTGACTTCAGTGCTATGAACCCCTTAACTCAGAATTTCTTTCTCTTTGTGGTTCAAGAAATGTAGATGCAAATTCCCAGTTCTGCCGCAGATGTTCTGTGTGACATTCATTGGGCAAGTCTCTTAATCTCTCTGAGCCTCAGTTCTGCATCTGGAAAACAGGGATAGTAACACTTCCTCTCTCCCACCCTTTGTCTGTCTCATCTCTTTAGATTGTAAAGGCTTTGCAGAAGGACTTCTGTCACTGTGTTAGTACAGCACCCAGCACAATGTAGCCTTGATCTCAGCAGGGGCTTCTCCTGAAGTAAACCATAAACAATGATTTTGGAAACATTTCAATATTATACCATTATGTCCCTGGGAGGGGACCCTAAGGGGAATGGAAAGCAGGGGCAGGGGAGAGTTGTGTAGGGACAAGGGATGGGATTCTGCCCTCAATGAGGTCACTTGTAAAAAGTCCCACCTACTTCACTGGCCTGTGGAAGATAGAGAAAGAAGAAAGTTACGAAATAATTAATCCCTTCTCCATCCAGACTTGTTCATTCCTTCCATACACTCCCCTCCCTCCTCAAAACCTCATCTGAAATGCATGTGCTTTGGCAGCTACATAAAATGTAATCTAAAAACTAGATGATACTGGGGTTTCCTCCTACTCTGTGGGGGGAGGGGGGAAGAAAAGGGACGTATCCTGTTAACTTAGATTAGTTTTTTCACTAAATAAAAGAGCTACCACATCTGAACAGGATCCAGCTCAAACAGCAACATCATATCCAGTAAATAAACACACACTATGGAAATGCCAACTTAATGATGGTGGTGGCAGACCTGCAGCAGGAGTTTGGATGATTTTCCACTCTGTATTGGTCTAAGATCATCAAACTGTGCAAATAGTAATCGCACAGTGATTGCCTTGTGACCCAGCGGAAGAAACCTGGACGCAGGTTTTAATGATGCTCAGTGGGCAACTGTGAACTGCTGCCAATTTCCAACAGACTGAAGAGACCTGTAACTTCCGGTGCCACTGGTCATTCTTTTGCTTAACATTCTGTTGACCTAGTTCAGTGGTAGCACAAGGTAGTGTCTAAATATTGCTGAGAACCAGGACAGCAAAATATACACCTCTACCCCAATATAACACAACCTGATATAACACGAATTCGGATCTAACGCAGTAAAGCAGCCCTCTGGGGGGCGGGGGGCTGCGCTCTCCAGTGGATCAAAGGAAGTTCACTATAATGCGGTTTCACCTATAACGCAGTCCGATTTTTTTGGCTCCAGAGGACAGTGTTATATTGGGGTAGAGGTGTATGTGGGATTAAATAGAAATAGGTGTGTTTGTATTGAGGTATTGCCAACTCCAAGTATTCAAAAATTGAGTCTAGCCCCTAAGAAAAATGTGATATTGGCATAAAAGTGAGATTTAAAAAAATTGGATTGATTGGCCTTCTGGCTTTTCATTTTAATTAATTTGGCTATTTTGGAGATTTTAGGCTGTACATTTGCAAGCACCTGTGCACCCAGGAGGACTAAAATCTTATTTTTTAAACAAAATATTAAGATTTTTGTGTATTCACATCACTCCAGAGTCTTGGACTTTAATACAAAATATTACAAGTCTCATGTTAAAATTGTGAAAGTTGGCAACCTGATGATATTCTCTGAAACTATCTTCACAGTGCTGAGATGATGTGACAATGAGAATTATAAAAAAGCTTATTATTCAATTAGATGTTTAAGTGCTTTATCCAAAACCTGTTGAAGTTAATGAATTATAGGAGGTATGTCTAAGGCGCTAAATGATTTTGCTCTGTATATGTGTGTTGTATATATGTGTGTGTGTGTGCACGCACACACGTGTGCTGTGTCCTCAATGCGTTTTGTGTGTGTTAGCCATAAATATTCTTAAAAATGAATTTATAGGAAGGAAAATTCATCAACGAGAGTTTCACTGTAAGAGTGTATGTTGATTTGCTGTGCAGATAAGAGATTCAAAGGCAAATTTAAAAATATGATGAATTGCATAATAAGAATTGCATGGAGACTCTATTGTTCTCCACATTAACACACAAGAAGCTCATGTTAAGCAAATAATTTTTTATTTTAACTTTACTTCTGCCTATGGCATGACACAGAGCCCACTCATAGCTCCAACGGGCAGCTCTTTGTTCTGATCAGCATTCAGGGCCCCAGATTCCTATGTGAAGAGTGATCCTTTGAAATCCTTTTGTTTGAAACCCAGCACATTGCAGCTCCTCTACACAGGAACTAAGGGAGGGCGTTAGCTATGGCATTACAGATAGCTGCAGTTTTAAGCCAGAAGTGTCCTGGGTAATGAGGAACTTTAACAGTGGACTTGGCACCATCTGAATTCTGCTGCAAGTTTGATGCAGCTAGCAGGAGAACTTTCCAAGAATTCTAACTGTGTGTTATTTCTGATTATTAGTGATTTTCAGTTGTTTTACTGCAGGACTAATTGTTTCTATGAATATGGTGGTGCAAAAGTCATTAAGATGATGATGTTGGTTATATTTTATCAGTCCATGAATGGTAATACTGCATAATATGAGCTAATAGGATATGGGTGAAAACTGATAATTACACTGTTACAAGAGGTTCTTTGTGTCAGAAGGTTTTCTCCATGCATGGTACCAATTTTCACATGCTTATAATTCTGTTAAAATAGATGTTAGGTATTTTTACCTGTTCTTATTTGTTGAAATCAAGTTTAAAAAAGCTTAAATTTGATTCAGACACAATAATTACATATGACCAAACCTTTGGAGGCCTGAAGTAGGCAGATCTTACGTATTCACTGCAGGATTCAGCCCATTGGAATTTGCTTTGTCAAGCAGGGCTTTGCTTGTGTGCAATATATTGCCCGCTGAAATTGATGCAGGGTCGGAGCAGGGTTTCAGGAGAAAGATGGTTGTTAAAAGGAGCTGGTAAAATGAACAAACCGATTAATGTTCAATCCTATTTAAAGTGATCTCTGCAGTATATAGGCACCGCTGACTTCGCTGTGAGTGGCAAGTGGTCAGTATCTTTGAAAATCAGGCCTCACATCCATGGGCCATGGAGGGCTATTCCATTAACATATTTCAATGTATTCTGTACACTTGGATCAAGGCCGCTTATGTCTGTCTGTTATTTAAAGGGCACTCAAAGGACCACTGAGCTCAAGGATCTGGACTTTTGATCGGGTCCCAAGCCCAGGAGGGGGGTTCCAGGATTAAAGTTGTCGTACAAGTGACCCTCCCATTAGCTGCCCTTCTCCCCTAGTTTGCGTGACACACAGCTAAGACAGACATCCAGCCTTCTCTCAGCCTCCTTATTCTTACCTTGGTAGAGATCACAGCTAACAATTCTACCCTCTGTTGGATAATACAAGACAACTATACAAATAGAACCGCTTCATATTAGCTGTGTTTTATTTTGGTCGCTTTTTTAATCTCCCTTTTGCTTTGTTCATTCTTTGAAGGATAATCCCCTCTTAGCAGAGGATTCCAGTCTGGGTGGCAGCAAACGCCTAAGCAAAAGTAATATTGACATTTCGGGAATCATGGAGGATGAGGAGCCAAGGCAACCGTTGCCAAGGAAACAGAGCGACTCATCCACTTATGACTGTGATACTATATCCCAACACCATGCTTTCTTGTCTAGGTAACTAGTCCTTCATTCAGTAAAAGCGATAGGGTTGCAATTGAACGTGGAATATTAATACAGTCAATGCGAGAGTAATGGCATCATTTATATAACCCACGTAATGTTGCTGCAGACTTAGTTTAAGCCTTTGCAGCTACTCCAGAAAAATGTAGATATTTAATTTTTGGAGGGTGGGGCATTGTTCTGGACCAACTCAGCTGTATTTTTTAATTCAGCTTTTGTTGACTGGTGTGAATTTTGAATACAGAAATTGAATGCAAAAAATCCCAGTTTGTATAATGCACCTCTCACAAGTCAAATCAAATGAAGACTTGGCATTTTTTTGGAATTTTTTTTATTGTTATTATTTAGCCCGATCTAACTTTCATTAGAAGCTTTGCATGATTCTCCAGAGAATTAGGAAATTGACTTTCGGTGCTCTCAGCTGTCTACAAACTATTCAGGCTTTTTTGAAAACCTCCATAAATCTTCAGTTTAAATGAATAAAAAGTAATCTTTAAAGGAAGCTTACTTCGCTTCCCTAAATCCTAAAAAAGAAAGCTTTTAACAATATATCTAGCAGGGGAGGTTCATCATTTCCTTTGTCTGTCTGTCTCTCTGTCTTTACCTACCTAATTTAACTGCTTGCTCGAGTATCTGTATCCTTTGTGCTTTATTTTTTCTTTCTGTTTGTTCTTTCTTCCTTTGTTTCGTTGGGGGTGATGCCGATAGAGAGAAAAGCCCCATTGTGTGCTCCCAAGTTTCAGTTCTGTGACAGCTCAGGTACAGTGCAGTGTACACCAGCCTGTTTTGTCAGTAATAGCTCAAGGTAATTTTGTTCTATCTCTTTGGCTGCAGTCAATGCATTCTTTGCTTTGGGTTCCTTGATTATTCTGTTTGGTTTTCACATCAATGTGCTGCTGTTCCTTTCTGGATGCCAGGTCCTTACATTTTAAAGTACCTTCCTGCTTCAACAAAACAATGTGTCTTTTTCCATTTGTCTGTGACACAGAATTTGTCAAGAATTCTAGTCCATCCCTTTTAGCTCCCTGTGTAGCAGCAAGAAACTCCCAGGCTATCTAATCTGAACTCTCCATTCAACCCATTTATAATAGAATCTGGCTCAACTGAACTAATTTATAAGGTTTTGGCATCTGATCTCTCTTGCTTACAAATTGAAACATCAAAATATTGGCACTCTTCTTTTCCTAATACCTATAGAATATATTTTGCAGCTAACATGCAAATAAATATATTAAAGAAAATCCCCCCCAGTACATTTATGTTTTCACAAAAGAAAAAAAAGCTCACCTTTTTATTAAAAAAAAAAAAGATAAAAATAACAGTGTATGCCCCGTTCTAATGACAAGCATTTGATCTTCAGTCTTTGTTCATCAAAAGCAGACCATGACATTCTACACGCCTAGAGATTTATTAGTTTAGAAAAATATGAAAGGGAATACAACAGAGCTTCAAATGTGAAGATAGAGAATCATTTGATTAGCATTAATAATGTTAAGTGACCAAGTAGTTCTGAATGACCTTTTTGCTATAATTTTTGCCTAATCTGGTTGATTTAAATAGTGGAATCCGGATATATTTTAGCTTGGATGGAGAGGTGGGTATTGGCAGAAGTGTAGTGAAGAGAAGGGTTCTTAACAGGAATGTATTTCATACTCATGGGGAAAACAAGATAATACAAAAAGCAATATAACAGTCCTCCTTAAAACTTCCGCGTTTCAGTTTCTAGGTATTTACAGTTGTTTTAAACTGAAAACTATTAAACTTATAAGTACATTTTTGCCTATGCTTATACCCCCCTGAACATTTGACACCCCACTCAGAATTCTGACTCTTCAACCACCAGGTTTGCACAAATCTATTGCAAGGTAGCATGGAAATGCACAGATTGAGGATGAAAAATATTCTGAGATATGTTTTTTAAAAAATCAGTGTGTTCCCCCAGCATGTGCAGCAATTTAAAAAGTTTCAGTTTTCTACATATCAGTTCCATGTAGGATTATTAATAATTATTGGGTTTTTTTTAATTTAGAGATGTTATCCCAGTTTGGATAATGAGATGACTGGGATACCTCCTAAGCATGGAAACTTTCTTGTTCTATATACTTCGACATGTTTGTCTTGGCTACTTTGTGCTAGCTTCTCTTACCCCATAGTGTAGCAATGATGCAACATGGGGCCAATAACACAATTTAGGGATGGAATGGTAACTCTGCACTGCCCAAGCAGAAGATGAGTTTGACTCCTGGATTCATTCTATTCTGCATGACTGTAAACTCAGAGGCACTGTAGGGGTGCTAAACTCTGTCCTTAGTGGTTTGGGTTCAAAGTGTCTTATCTCTTCTCAATGAGAAGATCAGGTACAACATTGATGGGCTCAAGACAGTACCATTAAGTTCTCAGGTTGGAAAAAAGGCCTGGTCTTTACTCTGAGCGCAGGACTGTGAGCCAGGCACTGCTGACTTCTAATCCTGGCTGAGCCTCTTATGTGCAGTGCGGTCTACGGTAAATAATTTGAGGCCTGATTTTCAAAAGTTGATAAGCACCCAGAACTTCATTGGAAGTCAGAATAGCCTGCGTCTCTTAAAATTAAACTCTTGACTTCTCTGGGCCTGGCACACCACCATTCTGATTTGGGAACATTTTACACCAGCTTTGCACAGATGTGAATAGCGAAGTAAGATGCTAATCAGTAGAGAATCCATTTTCTCTTTAAAAAAAAAAAAAAGGGGGGGGGCGATAATGATACTTCCCTACCTCAACTGTTGGTGATTTGAGGGTTAATATAAAGTTTGTACATCACTTCACAATGCAGATGAAAAGCTAGACTGCTGCTTATTATTAAGTAGATAGCTGCACAGCGGGGGTGAAAAGTCAGAGAAACCCTCATGGACGTGAAGATCCTTGTAACACCAAAAGCTCTCATTTGCAATGACATTTTTTAGTCAGATTCTTACACAACTTGGGTCCATTACAATTTGCAGCAAACACTTTTCCAGTGAATTCCTGTATGTGGCTTTAATTATTTTTTGGGGGCACAGGGGAGTAGTCCTGAGTCATGCAGTGCCCACACAGCTGTCTTCTATGCCAAGTATTTTAACTGCAGGGAATTACTTATCTTTGACAGTAGCAGATTTACTATGTATCTGCATCAGAAAATAAAATATTCCAGGTGACTGTAACAGAAAGAATGGGAAGCCAGTATGGTTAGGGTGTGGCTTTGCTGTATGATTGTCTCATTATTAAAGCAGAAAATTTGGACCTACAGACCGAGACTGGAGTTTTCTAAGCAGCCCCTCTTTGAAGTAGAGCCTTTGCCCAGCAGAATGGAAAGGGACCTCTGGTTTATTGCTGTTAAATCAATCCATTTTCCTTGTTCAGTATCCACGCGAATGTTATGAAGAACGATGCAGACTTTCCTCCTATGAGCAGCTCCAGTCTCTCAGAAGTAAACCTGGGACGGTTTGAATTTGAAGTTTCAGATTTCTTCCTGTTTGGATCACCGCTTGGTTTAGTACTGGCCATGAGGAGTACTGTTCTGCCTGGACTGGACGGTAAGTGCTTTTCAAAGTTTGAATACTGGCAGCTTAATGGCCAGTATGGGCAAAGAGAGGTACACACTGTTCCATTAAGCAAAATTAGAGATGAGACAGTAGATGAATTCCTACCTGTAAGGGACCAGTATGCTAAAGGTCCCAATTCAGCAGTGATATAAATGTAGGGTTGCCAATTTTGGTTGGACTTATTCCTGGAGGTTTCATCACATGACATAATTTTTAATTAAAGACTAATCTTTAATTCTTGGAGACTCCAGGACAATCCTGGAGGCTTGGGAACCTTATGTAAATGCCATCTTAAGCAGTGACACTTGCACTGTTTTGGTATACAGTATTTGTACCAAATCCTGCTCTACTATTTACCAATGTAAATCCAGAGTAATTTTAATGACCCCAGTGCAACTAAGCAGAATATGGCTTTAAAGTGTAACTTGCAACATTTTAGCTTTCCGTGGGGAGCAAATCCAGCCCCTGGTATAAGTGAGCTCAAACTGATTGGGCCCAGAAATATTGAGAAATGGTGCAAATATAAATTGTAGCCACCTTGCATAATCTCCTCTCGGTTTGCTTTCTGGACTGTACACACCTGTGTTTGTTTTCTTGGCAGGTAAGCTGCACTCATTTTGTACATCAGTCATGACACACTGGGGCATGTTAGGGTTCTATACCATTTACACCTGTTTTCTGACCCATTCACCCCTCATGTGTAACTCATACCACTGCTGGCTATGCATTGCAATGTCGTACTGCTACAAGCATATACATAAATCTAATTGTAGGAATGGTCCCTGAAAAAGTGCCCCAAAAATCACCTCTGAATTTGGCCCAGAGACTTCCATGTGATTTGTACCTCTTATTCCAGGTTGCATTTGGATGAATTTGGGTCTTATTTGTGATAGTCACAAACCCTTTTTTCCCCTTTAGTGATGGCCTAATGCCCAGTGAAGTGTTAAAAAAAAAAAAAAAAAAAAAAGTTTTAATACACACCTGGCTATTTACACTGTTTCTGGTGACTCACCCCATTCTCCGGAGACAAGTTATATCCTTTGAATCTTCACGCTGTGTCAGGTTCTGTTAGCATAACATCTGTATGCTGCGATGTGCGAAATAATGGGTCCAAGCTCTGTTGCAGGTGACCAATGTGAGAATGTGCAGTAACGTGGTAGATGAATGTGTAGCTAGATGGTCTTCAGGGTTAATTTCTGGTTTTGTTTAAACCTATGACAGATGACTGTGATAAATATAAGAAGCTCCTACTTGACTGTCCATTACAACTGCTTGAAACCTTTTGCCATCAAAAAAATGTAGTTTCATCCAATGTGAAATGTTTTGCAGTAATGTGCAATTTTAAATGAAAATGTCATTGGGAAGGTTTCTCAGGTGAAAGATGGAATTTAGAGAGAGAGAGCGCATGTGCTACATTCCAGGTTAGTGCCTTGACTATCTGGCTATTGGCTACTCTGGGGTGAGCCTTGCCCTCTCTTTCTCTTTTCATGTTTTTTTTCCACAACAGTTTTCCAAGGGTCTTGTTTTCGTTCTTCATCAGAATGAAAACAAATTTCAACCCTCAATGTTTCATGAAATGGAGTTGTTTAATGTTACCTACATATCTGTTGCCAGTAGCAAAATATAGAAACCACAATGATCTTTCTGTTGCAACTTGCGTGTTTACTACCAATCTGATATTTGTACTTTCAAATCTCTTACAATACTCCAGTTTTTACTGGTTTTAAGGCCCAATCCAGCAATGTACTTAAGATGCTGCTTAACTTGAAGCACATGAGTCGTCCTATTGTCTTCAGTGGGGCTACGCCGGGTACTTAGATGCTTTTCTGGATCAGGGCCATAGTCTTCTAATCTCTCTTGCTTTCAGCCCTTCTCTTCTCACTGGCCGAGTACAATGCTGGAACAGTGCAACCGTCATCGCTTCAGGCACTCTGGAATACTGAGTAGCAACATGCTGCTAAATTAACAGACAGTAGTTTGAACTATTACAAATTATTTCTCCCAATTAGCTCTCTCTTCTATCCTCTCTCAAATGTCCTGCAAGAAGCTGCTTTTGAGAGCAACCTTTCTGGCCAGTATTTCAAAGACATTTCCAGCATGAGCAGAGTCTATGTGCAACATGAAGTGTTGTCAGTCCTCAGAGGGAGGTTCTTGTTAGGAGAATTCCATAGGGGGAAGAAAGGTTGAATCATTATGCTGCCAAAAGGAAAATGTGTGACCAGAAGGCTCCTGTCATGCATATGGCTGAAGTTAGTAAAGTGGTGGAGTCAGAGTCACTTCTCATTCAGATGAGAGGTAGAGAGCAGAAAACATGAGAAATATAAGGCTAGACGTCCTTTCGTTTTTGATTTAAAGTTTTGAGTCCATGGGCAAAGGAAAATTTGCCCAATGCATTGTGTATTTCCTGCTGCAGAATAGGACCTCATGGCGTAGTGGGATGCTGTATAATGTCTACATACAGAATATATATAACATCTGTCGTGCTCAGGCATCATAGATTTGAATGTTGATTTTTCTTCTGTGGTAGTAGGAATCTAGCTAAAAAGTGAACTTTGGTTCCAATTTTTGCTATCCTTTCAAGGGGTCTTCTATTTCCCCCTTCCTCCTCCGTTCAACATTCCCCTGACACTCCATAGCAATTTTTAATGTGCTCTCCTGCAGTTAGTTCTTTCTTTGCTCTTCCAATTGTCTAGTCACAGTTCTCATCCTCTAAATCACAAATCATTTACAGCTCAATTTCATACTCTTCCACATTCTATGTTCCTCATTCAGGGTTTTCTAGTCCATAAAGCTTTCCCAAAGTTTGATATTCTCTAGCACTCACACTCTTCTGAGCATGCAGACCATGGCCTCAGAGCTTTATGGGTAACTTTTTTCATCTAAAGCTGACCAATTACTTTAGCTAGTTACCTCATTAAGTATTCGGAACTCAATCCATAGAACTGCTGAAATGGATACATCTCATGGTCTTCCCAAAATGTCAGTGACCAGAAACTCAGTAGGGACTAGCAAAGTTTTCTACTGGATCGTTTACTTGGAGCACTGCGGACAATCTCTTAAGGACAGTGAAAGCTTTGCACTGAGTTTTAGCTTGTCATACTTTGAAAATGTTCAAAGAACTACACATTTTTTTAAAAGACCTCAAAATGGCAATTATAGAAACACAATAGCCATTCTGTAAGTATTTAGTTCTTACAATCCAGTTATGCTCCCTCAAACATTCACACAGGGAGCATGAAAAATGGACAGAGGAAATAGAACCAGAACATATCAGATAAGGTTACACATTCAGTTACACTTTAGTAATATAGGCAAATGATATGCAATGAATAATACATAAAACGTCTGATAGACTAATGAGTAGCCCATATTCAGGTACTAATGGGAAGGGGGAAAGTGTCTTTAGCAAACACTCTGATTATCTCCTCCTACTCCCAGTTGTTTGATGCTAAAAGAACTTCCTGCTGAAATAAACAACATGCAGTGGACATCAGCGCAGGTTTTGGAGTCCCCATACCTGGGAAACATGGCATTAGACACAGATCATAAACCAGACATGTCACAAAGTGGGCCTAGGGAAGGGCCAGAGTTTGACTGAAAGACCCCGAAGAAGGCTTTTAATTTAATGACAAGAAACCTCCTGAATGAAACAAATGTCTCTCCACCCCCAGAGTGAGTCAGTGGAACTTGATGCCATTCACAGTGACAGAAAAGATCCCAGCTTTCCAGAACTCGATCAGGCGTTAAGGGAAAGATAGTCCCAGAGTACAGGATCTGCATCTCCATGACATACAACTCAAGACAATAGGGTTTTTTCCTCTAGATGAACTAGAGAGGTCATTAAAAGAAAGGGGTGAACTTGAAAGCCTACACTGTATTTTAGAAATTTGTCAATGAATCCATGAGCTACTTACTACTCCTTGCACCCAACACATTCACTCCTGGAGATGCCTGATCGGGGAAAAATTTTCAGTAATGGCCATTATTGTTGCCTGCTGGCTTCTGCCCATGCAACAGATTCACCTATAAAGTAGATGCTTACCCGTTTCTGTGAATTCCAAATGTAGAGGCAGCTATACAGTGGTGACCACCTACCTGACTTGCATGCACAAGCCATAGGCTGAATAGGTACTTTTTAGGGCTGCAGTCAACTGCACCTATTTAAATAGAGGCTAACTGAAAAGATGATGATTTGATGGCTTATTTGAGGTCACATGTGGTTTGGCTGTTTAATTCAGGTTAGCCCTGACTGAACAGAAATCTGGTTTAAGCTGAATGTGGTCCAACTTAGGAAGTACAGTTGATAGGTTCTTTGTGCAGTTTAGACATAGTTTCAGAACTTGGACCCCAGCTCTGGGAGGTAAATGCCTAGCAATGGACACGCTTTTGCTTAGACACATTCGTGAACTGAAACCTTCATGAGTGATTATTTTTAACAGCCTGTTCTTGATAAGAACACTTAAACATTTATTTTCTCATTACCCTGAGAACTGATGAGGAGGCTACCGAGTATGTCTGAACATTCTGCCCTGCTGTTCCTGGCACAGCATCCTGCCTGTATAAAGTGAATAATACCTCAAGCTATTGCTACGGACTGGCTGGGGCAGTGCCATCATGTTGATTGTCCATGGGGATTCTTTAAGGGTCAGATCATGGTGCCGTTGTCTTGACTGGTACCATCATTTGGCCCTAAATGCCAATTAGACTTGCAGCTTATACAGCATGGATTTTCAAAGCCCAAATATCAGCAGGAGAGGCCTACAAAGCCTGTCAAGCTTCAGTGTTTTTCAACTTAACTCTTTCATTCCTCTCTCAAAGAGCACATGCGGCTGAGGAATGTTTGGTGCCTGAGGCAACGTACATCACATTTTATCCAGTGGCTGGCTGAAGACGTCAGCTGTCGCCATATGAAACTTTTGAGAATGATAGTGAGCCTATGTGTTGTTTTCATTTCCTTCTCTAATTTGAGCCTGTTATCTTAGGAGCCCTCTCCTCATGCCAAGCTCCATCAGAAAACCCTGCAACACAGAGTAATTGAGCGTAAGCAGATTTCTTCAGAGTTGTTCTCAAGTTAACAATCAATCTGGCATATGGGTTTTCCCCTCTGGGTAAAAGCAGCCTAAAGATGTGTCCCAGACACTGGGGTGAGGGAAGATACACAAACAATATTCTTCTGTAAGATGGAGTCACAGTTCAAAGATGGTTGAGAACCACTGCCCTATTTCATTGGGAATCCTTTCAGAAGGAAGTGGGAAATGTGGGAATCTTTCATCGTGAGTATTAAAACTGATATGAGATGAGGTATGGTCTAGTGATAAGGATGATAGCTTGGGATTTGGGGACCTGCGTTTAACTACTTGATCCACCACAGACTCCTTGTGTGACCTAGGGAAAGTCACTGAGGGAGTTAAGGACCTGAATACCTTTGAGGATCTGGGCCTTTGCCTCTGTGCTTCAGTTCCCCATCTATCAAATGGAGATAATGGCACTTTCCTAGCTCCCAGATAGGTTGTGACAATAAATACATTAATGATGATGCGGTAATGGAGTGCCCCCAAAACAATTTGTTTTTTCCCCCTCTGTGGTGTTTACAACACCAGCACTTGGATGATGTTCAATAATAATGTTGCACAAACAAATGAGCCTTAAAGAAAAGCACCATGCATGTTATCAGTTGTATAGTATCAGTGCAAGAGAACAGTAATAAACTGTAACAGAAAAGATTTTAAAGATTATTATATTGCACAACAGTTTGGAAAACATTAAGGGACTGATCCTGTTCATGGAGTTCAGTGGGAGCCGGCATAATATTCCCAAACATCTGTTGTAAGTACTTTAATCCGTTCTTTACTCCTACAGTTAATGAATTGACTGTTGTAACATATTTGTGCTGCTGTAATATAGTAAGTCTATTAGCGTAATTAGCCCATAATAGATTGATCTGCTAACACTGGAGAGGTTCACAGTGATCCAAATGCAGTTTGGTTAGATGGGAAGTGACTACACCTGCTGGTTTACAGACCCCAGCAGCCATCTATGATCACCCATTTGAGATTCTCTATCTCAGTGCTGTACATCCAATTGAAAGAGTGCCTCATTAGCTGAGTGAGCGGGTGATTTTCAAACATCCATTTACAATTGCTGTCTGAATTTCTCAGTAGCTGCCTCTCTCTAGCAAATATTACAAGCCACGCTCTCCTGTTTTAATGTGTGCAGTTTCATTTTATGCATTAACTTCAAAAGCTGCCCTGCCTCACATACCCACTCCAGCTTTCATCTCCATTTCAAGCCTCCTGATTTAATGTGCCCATCAAATAGTTTTGCCTTCAAATATTCCAAGCAGAGGATGCGTCATGCTTTTGTAGGTGCAATGTTTGATAAGATATTTAGAAGGGTTTAAAACTTTATTGACTTTCTGGCTTCCATTGATTTCAAAGGCTGGCCTTAGCCACAGCCGGTTGCCTGTTTCTCAGACTGTTATCCTTTTGCAAAATTACCTTTCAGCAAAGCTCATTTCATCGCCAAAGGAGTGTGAAACAATTTAGTTGAAGAATCTCCTGCCTTTTGACTGTGTGTGTAGTTTGGGCAATTGTTTGTTTGAAGAATTGAAGGGACTGTATATTTAATCACACCCCCAGCTAGACCTTTTGAAAGATATGTGAGCAACCCATCAAGATGCAATGCTGATCTCTCTCTCTTTCTCGTTCCAGTGTGCCAGGTCCGTCCAGCTTGCACCCAAGTGTACAGTTTCTTTCACTCTGCTGATCCCTCTGCCTCCAGGCTTGAGCCATTGTTGGAGAAAAAATTCCACCTCTTGCCTCCATTTAACGTCCCAAGGTACCAGAGATTTCCACTGGGAGATGGAAGATCACACCAGTTAGGTATGATAAAAATTTCATATTGTATTGCTTGGATTTCACTGCTCCTACCCCATTAGTCTCTTGAGCTCTTCATCTACTCTGTTCAAGAGGATTTTAGATACAGATACAACCAGCATACTGATAGTCAGATAACTTTAGGGCAGGAGAGGTATTGCTTTACTCGGTAGTTATAAGCCCAAAAGGATGCAGTGAAAGACACAGGGTTCCTAAAGGTATGCTTTCCTGCGCTCTTTGTGGCACTTCATAGCCCTTTCTTTCATGTACTCTCACTGCAACTTAGGTGTCTGCTTACTTCAGTATTTCTAATAGTGTGGAAGGTGCTGACAAAAAAGAAATTGTAAAAAAACAAATTAAAACTAAACATTTTGGGTTTTTTGATGAAAAATCCATTTTTGAGTACAGGAGACACAACCATTTTGTTTCTTTTTGTTAAAAACCCAGTTTTGCGTTGGGGAGAATATTTGGACTGAACGTTTTTGACCAGACCCTCTCTCTAACTCTAATAGTTACCGTAAATACAACAGAGATTCAGGTTCATCGTAGGAGGAATGTGGTATGTGCACTTACAGCATGTGAACAATGCCTCATTTACTGTGAAAGAGTCCTCCAAAGCCAGTTTTATAAAATAGTTAGGTTGTCTACTGAAAACAGAGCAAAATCCTTTTTAAAAACACTAATCCTACATAGGTACAACAGAAACCTAGTTAAGTACATTACCAGTAAACACTTAAGTAAATGTCCATGGGTATTTCACACGTCATTGTGCTATATTATTTGTAGCTGACTCATCCCACATACCTCCTAAGAGAGTGTCTATTTTCCATCTAATATTTTTTTTTTGTTTAAAGAACAAAGTGTAAATTTATGCAATTGATCTTTTCCTAGATAGCTTGCCATGATCTAGCCAGGGTGGATAGAATGCATCTCCTGTTTTGTATGTCTGAATCCAGAGGAAAATAAAAGTGGAGAGGAGGGATTGTGCCATATTTGACTTTGTGAAAATTTCATATGGAAAATAAGGTTGGAAAAAGTCACACAGAGATGAAGCATTCTAACTGATAACATGGTGCAAAAACTCTTAATCCTCCACAATTTATTCGCCTTTTTTTTTTTTGTTACAAATCCCAGACATAAATTCAAGCTTCAGCAGGATATTTCAAAAGCCATTTGCGACTCAGAGCTTGGAAGTTAATGGAGTGAAATGGCAGAGTTTTGTATCTGTTGGATTCATGAGAACACAAATCAGTGCAACTCTATTTTCCTCATTCGATAACATAGCTATAAATCCAACATCAGTCTTGTTTGCTAAACCGTGTGTTGGGTCCAAGGTATAAATAAACTGTGGTATATTTAATGCTGATTAACTTTATGTTTAAGAAGCCACAGCAAATCTGAAGTTATGCCATTTCACAATGAAAACAATCCTATGTTTAACAAAACTTCAGAGGAACTGAGTTTCATCTATTAACCCAAAATAACAGTACTAATGCAGGGCACTATCATTTATCCATTACTGGTTATTTAACAAACACAATGACTTAAATGGATAACACAGAGGTTAATGCTTTAATCTAGTATCAGTCAAGTGTTACTAGATTTAATGTCAACCTTTTTACAATAGTTAAAATACTGATTCTCCTAACGTTAATGTGTAGCTTTGACAAACAGCTTAATGTCAACTTTCAATAATTTCATGGAGAATCTCAGTTAAATCACGACAGGGTTTTTTCATTTGAAATTATAGATTTCTTTTCCCAACAAGGTTAAACTGGGCCACATTTTTCATTACAGTTAAATGATGCCTGCATAAGTGTATTCAGGGATAAAGGAATTATAGCAAACCAAATGGAATAGTTTTACCACTTCGAACATGAGTAATAATTGAGGTCCATCCACCATGACGCTATTGTGTATTTTTATTCAATCCCTAACTATGCTGAGATGGGTCTGGTGGAAGTAAGGGAGCAAAGGTCAGGTATAGAGCTCGTCAAAGTGTTTTAAACGAAAAGCAGATTCCCAGATACTTTGCATGTAGAAATTAATTTCTCTATAGCAGATCATCTTGCCATGGTTCTGCTCTGTACTTAGACAATCATTGGCAATCCCAAAGCTAGGGAACATGTATCCCCCTGAATGGCATGAAATCATATATCCCATCATGCTTCTCTAAGAACATAAGAACGGCCATACTGGGTCAGACCAAAGGTCCATCTAGCCCAGTATCCTGTCTTCGACAGGTGCCCCAGAGGGAATGAACAGAACAGGTCATCATCAAGTGATCCATCCCCTGTCGCCCATTTCCAGCTCCTGGCAAACAGAGGCTAGGGACCCCATCCCTGCCCCTCCTGGCTAATAGCCATTGATAGACCTATCCTCCATGAACTTATCTAGTTCTTTTTTGATCCCTGTTATCGTCCTGGCCTTCTCAACAGCCTCTGGCGAGGAATTCCACAGGTATACCATGCGTTGTGTGGAAAAAATACGTCCTTTTGTTTGTTTTAAACCTGCTGCCTATTCATTTCATTTGGTGACCCCTAGTTGAAGTGTTATTTACTCCTCCTAACACAAACTTATTTACTTTCTCCACCCCAGTCATGATTTTAAAGACCTCTATCCATGTCCTCCCTTAGCTGATTCTTTTCCAAACTGAAAATTCCCAGTTTTATTAATCTCTCCTCACTCGGCAGCCATTCCATACCCCTAATAATTTTTGTTGCTCTTTTCTGAACCTTTTCCAATTCCAATGTATCTTTTTTGAGATGAACAACCACATCTGCACACAGTACTCAAGATGTTGGGCGTACCATGGATTTATATAGAGGCAATATGATATTTTCTGTCTTATTATCTATCCCTTTCTTGATGATTCCCAACATTCTGTTCACTTTTTTGCCTGCCACTGCACATTGAGTGGATGTTTTCAGAGAACTATCCACAATGACTTCAAGATCTTTCTTGAGTGGTAACATCATATAGATCCCATCATTTTATAGGTATAGTTGGGATTATGTTTTCCAATGTGCATTACTCTGCGTTTATGAACACTGAATTTCATCTGCCATTTTGTTGCCCAGTCACGAAAGATCCTTTTGTAGCTCTTAACAGTCTGCCTACTATCTTGAGTAGTTTTGTATCATCTGCATATTTTGCCACCTCAATGTTTACATCTTTTTCCAGATCATTCTTTGTGTGCCTCAGAAATTTTTTAAAGTCTGTTGGATGTGCTTCCTCGGATATGTGAGATGTGTATCTAAGATTTGTAAAGCATTTCTATGCTCAATGGGCAAGATTATGAATTATGCAGCAGCCTGACTGAGAGGCTTTTCAGTGAGTATAGGTTCAGCTGCAGACACTTCCCCACTGTGAACAGTTGGCTTTATTTTACTACTTAGTGCAGAAGACTCCAAATAGTTTGAATTGCTGTTTAATATTGTCTCACCCATCCGTTCCCTGTTCAAAGGTGCATCTCTCTTCATGTTTGTTTATTATTTATCTCTTCATGTCTATTAATGTCCTGGAAGCTGCTCTGGATTTGTCTAATGTAGCTACAGCCTGTAGGTGCTAACTCCAAAGTACTTATTCCCAGGCTAATATAGAGGGCTGGATTCTCAATGCAGATTCCTTTTTACAGGCATCTTTCTGCACCAACACTGAATAGTGTCTGGAAATGCTATCATTTAGACACCTTTCTACATAAATGTCCTAGCAAATCAGGTGTGTAGACATCTAACTGGCAGGACTTGTGCCTTCCAAAAAAGGAGACCATGTCAAGATCCCTTTAAATATCTGGCCCATAGAATACTTCCATAGGACTGGTCGGAAAGATACAGGATACTGAATTTGTGCTGCCTTGCTGTCTTTCATGGTGGTCCCATTTGCTCTTTCAAGCTAATCAGATTCAGATAGTGAATGCTTGAAGGGAAGACCTTGCCGGTGCTGCACGGTGTGGTGTTGCTGATTTAGTAGTAGCAGATCTTTCTGGGATCATGTTGAACCCACTTCCCAGAATGTTCTTACAAGGCCAGCGTGCAGCTCGAGGTGCTGTCTTTTGCATGAGTTGTAAAACAGAGTCTCTGAACTCTTGTGATTATAACAGATTCCATGGAACTTTTTGCATTAATCCCAGAATAACTGGAAACTCCAACTTGACCTCCTGGCTTTAAATCTATGTAGATTTAAGTTGTTGCCATGTTTTACCCCAAAGTGAGTTGTATTTAAATGATGGATGAAATCCTCTCATTTAATTTAAACAAAATAAAAGTGCTTTGGGATCATCTTTTGGAATGAAAGGTGCTATATGAATATGGGATGCATTCTGTTGATTATGTGGATTTTTCCTTTCTGTGGTAGACCAGCTTGCAATATCCTTTATGTAAAGTGCAAGTCTTAAAACTGGAAGGTTTCATGGCCCTTATGGAGAGGCCTAATCCCATGCATTTCCTGATGTTTATACTGCTTTCCAAAACTTCCTTTCCTGATAACCCTTCATATTAGAAAAGAGACTCTTCTCCAGATCCTGTGTTTCAGAAGAGTTGGAACATAGTTAAAAATGAGAATGGTTCTATTGTAACTGTGGGCTTAGCATTCTTAACTGGTGCCTTTATGTGAAAAGGTAAGGAATCTGGAAACCCAGTTGAAGTGGCTACCACCAGAAAGAGAACGTCATGATGTGACTCACAGGAAAGATGTAGATAAATCAAGCTGGAGAACATGGTGAAAACTGAGTTTACTATAGCTACCTTCCAATTCTTGCTAACTGAATGACTCTAAAAGACTTAATGCCCACTGCACTGTGTGTAGGCTTAAGCTTGAAACTTTCAGATCTCTAAATCCACTCAAAGGGTCCATTTTACAATGTTAATTTATGTCATCACTTATATGCATATCAAATCTCTGCCCGCATTGATCTGTTTCTACTGTCTATTATTATTCTGGTGAGCCACCATTGTTTCACAAGCAACATGCAAAGAACGTGTTGAGTTTCAGTAAAGCAAAGTTGTCTCTTTGCGTTTAATAGTGATCAAGACTGACCTTTGACAGATGAATGTTTGACAGTCACTGGGCTTGGCTAGCCTTGAGAACTGTTCCTTTTCCTGATGATTACTCATTTGACTGCAACTATCAATACAGTTGCTAATGTAGATGTGATTACCTCGTTAGGCTATTGATTTATCAAGGGCAATTTCAGTAAGAAAAGAAATGGAGATGCTTGAAATGTATGGGACAATGGTATGGAAACATGATATGATATATGAAAAAGTAGGAGAATAAATGTAGAATTGGTTTAATGTCTGCTATATCTTCTACCAGTGGACTGCATCCCAAGTGCAGGTGTGTAGATCAAGCCTAGTAACCCTAACCCAACCCTATCGAAACCCAACTGTTATCCTCAAAGGACTAAAATATTACCTCATCCACCTTGTTTCTCTAATGCCCTGGGACCAATACAGCTATGCTGCATAAAGTAATGTTTGTACTTTTCTTCTGAGATCCTTTTATAGAGGCATTTTGTTAGAGTCACACTTTATATCTGGTTCACCAGGATGGCTTACTGGGACAGTAACAGCAAGAAAGTTATTCTTCATCTTTTCACATTTTCTAGCCTTCCCTTAACCACACATAGAGGGACAGATTGTCCTGCTTTATGAACGTCGAGGTCCGATTTGAATACCCCGGCGGAGGTCCGGGGCTTCCGGCAGCACTTTGGTGGTGGAAGGTCCTTCCCTCGCTCTGGGGCTTCCGCGGCACCGAAGGACCCCCTGCTGCCGAAATGCCGCCGAAGCCCTGGAGCGGACGACCCCCCCCACCACTGAAATGCTCCCGAAGACCCAGAGTCGACACAGACACATCCCCCTGCCGCTGGGTGAGTTAAAAACAAAAAAATTTAAAAAGACACCTAAGGCGCAGGGCCCTCAAGCATGGGCGCAGGGCCCTCTTAGGCACAGGGCCCAATTCCAGGGATTCGGCTTAAAGCCGGCCCTGGTCCTGCCCTTTTGCTGATTTAGCAGGATTCTTTTGTAAGAAGGTTTTCAGTGTGATGTGAGGAAACTCAAAACACTGTATGTTCCCTTGGAAACTACAATTCAGCATATTCTCTCCAAACCTCATCTTCCATTATTTGGTGCTAGACTTTAATTGCTTTCCCTGCTCAGCTGTAATGGGATTCAGTTGCTGTCTCTTCCGGTTGAGATGTTTGGCCTGAAATGAAAATAAGCCAGACTCTCTCAAATGGTTTCAGTGTGTGTTCACAGGAAACCCATTATGCTGTGTTTCTTTCAAGTATTATCAGTTCCAAAAATGTACAGAAAATTTAAGCTTCAGATGCATTTTTTATGGGGAAGTTCTATTACACCCTTTAAAAACTGGGGCTTATCATGACGGCATGGGCAGGTCCCATTGCATTCTCCTCTGTGTGACTGGGATGAAATAGTCGTGATTTTCAGTACAATGGAAGCTGGTAACACCTGGATGTAGGAAGGCAAACCCAGCACGTTAGTATTATTTCTACGACGATGAGATCTGGGTCCCACCATGCTAGGCGCTCTACAGACAAGGGGTAAAAGAGAATCTGAATAGACAAGACAGAGTGGGAGGAGAAGTAACTTGCCCAAGGTGACACAACACGTCAGAGACAGGAACAGAACTTGGATCTCCTGAATCTCTGTCAAGTTCCCTTTGCAGTGGTTCTCAACCCGCAGCCTGTGGTCCATTTGTGAGCCAACCAGCACAAAGCTGCGGCCCATGTGACAACCTCAGGGCCATACAGATAGTGTATATATTGTGTGGATACAGCCCACGTAACACACATGCGGCCCTCAATGGTAAATAGGTTGAGACGCAGTGCAATAGACCATTCTGCTTCCATTGCTCTGTTCTCTGGACTGAGTCCCATTTTCTACTTTTGCCAATATCACTAGGGGTTTGTGATGTCCACTGAAAAACAAGGCAGGTTCTGCCCACCTTGTCTGCTCTTGATCAGCGTTCCTCCCTTACCGTACATCCCATCCAACTGGTTACCAGGTGTGCTTTAACACTTGGTAGCTGGTACTGTAACCACCTTAAGATGCCTGCCTTTCATATGTGTATTCAAGATGGACAAGCCACTTTCAAGTGTTACTGGTCACACTTTATATTAATGGCACATTTATAAATGGTTGATAAATGTTATGCGCATGTTACAGACCTACGTAGTATGTGCTATAGATGGTTATAAGAACATCACTAGAAGGTGGTGTACAAAGTTATAAGCCATTGTGATAAGCAATCTATTGACTTGTGGCTTTAACTATCCTTGACATGATTAGTAGATGTTTTAATAAATTTTGTCTTTATAAGCTACTTATAAATATGTCTTTAATTTAAAGCATGACTGTTATTACTTATTTGTATTCTGGTAATGCCCACAATATTAAGCACTGTCCACATAGAAGGAGAAATGGTATCTGCCCCAAACAGCTTACAATCTAAGAAGACAATCCGCATATGAAGGATGGGGGAGATGCGCCATCAGAATTGGTTTATTTTTTTATATTTCATATTTGTGGGGTAGGATGTTGGTCTATTTATTAAATAAATACACATTAACCATGCTCAGCTGTGCTGCAAACTGTCCATTGGTAGTTGGCCAGTCCTTTTACAGGAGTCACAAAGAAGCAAGAATTCTGTATGTTGCAGACATGCCTACAGTCCACTCTCTAAAGCATCACTATCACACGGTTACAGAATTGGTTTGATAGTATCGGGAATAAAGAAATCAACATCGCAGGAATAGTGTCAGTCTCCTACACCTTGCTCTTCCATGAATTGGTACTGCCTAGATAATCACTTCACTTCAATAGACTCATAGACTTTAAGGTCAGAAGGGACCATTATGATCTTCTCGTCTGACCTCCTGCATGACACAGGCCACAGAATCTCACCCATCCATTCCTGTAACAAACCCCTGACATATGTCAAAGCTATTGAATTCCTCAACTTGTGGTTTAAAGACTTGAAGGTGCCAAGGATCCTCCAGTAAGTGACCCATGTCCCAAGCTGCAGAGAAAGGTGAAAAACCTCCAGGGCCTCTGCCAATCTGCACTGGAGGAAAATTCCTTCCCGACTCCAAATATGGTGATGAGCTAAACCCTGAGCATGTGGGAAAGACTCACCAGCCAGATACCCAGGAAAGAATTCTCTGTAGTAACTCAGATCCCACCCCATCTAGTGTCCCATCACAGGTCATTGGGCATATTTACTGCTAGTAGTCAAAGATCAATTAATTTCCAAAATTAGGCTATCCCATCAGACCATCCCCTCCATAAACTTATCAATAGGGCCTGGAAAGATAACATATCTCATCATTTTCAAAGCAGTCCTATTGTGCTGTCCATATTTAGCCCTGTAATAATTTGCACAAAAACTTGTCTGTGTGCACAGACATGTACAGATCGGGGAGGCAGATGTCTAATAGACTTCATCATATTTTGGCTATTTTGTATTTAGCTTCCCAACTGGGAGTATTAGGATGCGCACTATGCAGCAATCAAACAGAGCAATTAAAGTAGTGAGATATGTAGAAAGAAACTTGTTTCTTCTTTTATTCTAGGGTAACGATTTTAGTGTCAGACGTTTTACTATGATTGTATAGGCTGAAAATGTCATTTCAATTACTTCTCAACAGCAGTAAAACCACTTGCTCATGATCCTTTATTGTACCCAGAGAGGATTCCTTAAACCTGTTTACTTCCGTCACACTTCCTTTTATTTGCAATAATTTATTTTTGGTGGAAAATCAGGCAGTATTTGGGCAAAGCTAATGGACATTAATGCAATAAGTTGGAGCATATGAGATGAGTCAGAAAATTCAATCTCGAAGAAAGATACTCACATGAATCTTTCACAGTCAATGAATGACCATTGGGATTCCATTAATTTAATAACAAGGGTTTCATTTTTCCCTTGGAAAAAGACATCTTTGTGATTTAATAAACTTTAAAACTAAAATTGGAGTGGAGAAAAGGGGGGGGGGGGGAAGGAAACCCAAAATCCACTGAGTGTGAGAATGTCCCTATCTTCCTGAACTACAGGAAATCATGTATAGCAATGCAAATAATAATAAAAATGTACCATTGTTGAAGTGGCATGTAGCACTTGCACTGATTGATTAACTGTGTGCCACATCCAATGGGGTGAAATTCACCCCTGTGGAATGGGCTAGCATGAGGCCTATGCACCATATGACTCACTTAAGTCTTATTTTAAGGAATTAGACAAGGTTTTGCAAAGAAGCCTAAGGGAGTTAAGCCAAGATATTCAGATCTGATTAATGATTTTTGGATGCCTCAATTTTTGGGTGCCCAGTTTGAGATACCTTAGAGAAATGGTTCTCACCCAGAGGTCTGGGGTCCCTGGGGGTCTGTGAGCAGCTTTCAGCGTGTCCACCAAAATAAACCAGAGAGCAGGGCTGGCGTTAAACTCTGTGAGGCCAAGGGCAAAAAACCGAATCCTAAACCCTGCTGCCTTGGGCTGAAGCTGAAGCCTGAGCAATTTAGCTTTATGGGGCCCACTGTGGCGTGGGGCCCTGGGCAATTGCTCTGCTTGCTACCCTCTAATGCCAGTAATGTCATCTACTGAAAAACAGTTGTAGTACAGGTAGGCCATGGAATTTTTATAGCATGTTGGTGGGGATGGGAGGGCTCAGGGGAAAAAAAAAAAAAAGGTTGAGAAACCCCTGCCTTAGAGGAGCCAGATTTTCTAAGAGCTAAGCAGCCACTGTCTGAAAATCAGGCCCATTTGAGATGTAGCTAGTCACAGAAATTGAGGCATCCAAAATCATGTAGTCACTTTTGAAAATCTAGGCCTAAGCCAATTCTCACTGAATTTCAGTGGGAGCTGGTAGCTTCCTTCATATAGGCTCCTTAGCTTGTACTTGCTCTCTCCAGAGTGAACCTCACCCATAATCTTTATTCAGGCAAATTCCCACTGACCTCAATGAAATTGTTAGAAACCAATGTTGTTCTTCTCTTTGATTTTCATGTTTAAAACATGCAGCTGATACTCTTCACAACCAGAGCGCCCTGTTCCTTGAGAACATCTCCAGGGTCACACCCTCCTCTCCAGAGACTCCAGAATCTCCACACACGCTGAGTCAGTCACAAGGAAAGACAAGGAGGACAAGCTTGGTCAGCATGAACAGTGAAACCTCCGGGTCGACAGAGAGCTTGCCATCAACAAACATCTCCAGTAGTGAGTGAGGCTTTGTGGTGGTGATTTCTGATACAGTGTCAATCCTTCCATCTGCTTCAGGCCTATGGAGGTTTATTTTGAAAAGGGAATCTTCCATTTCCAGCGATACTAGTAGTGTTTTTAAGGCCTAAAAAGCTAGAATTTTAATTAACCCAGGTTAATGTCCTCCCTTTGTATAGTTGGGGTTTTTTGCATTTTGCTCAGATAAGGTAATTAAATTGAGGTCATGCTTTTTATTAAGGGTATTTTTAAAGTCCTTTATAAGGAGTAAATTTTAACAGGTGTTATAAGCATGTTCCAGTCTTGGATACTGTTGCCCTTTTTTTGACCCAAGCAACTAGTCAAAGTTTGGGTCCCTGTGGGTGTCCCATTTGGGAGGAGAATTTGGTGATAGTCAGGTATTTCTTTGATGCAGATTTGTTTATTTACAAAGAATGTACAAAAGTCCTGTGTCTTAAAGTGCTATAGATAGTTATAAGCAACCTATTGGCCTGCTGAACAATACTAATCTATAATTGATGAATTTACCCTTTTTGAGAACATCTATTATTCAGAGATGATTAACCCTTTAAGAGCTGTTTGTGAGTGAATTCTTAATATAAAGTGACAAAATAAAACTAGTCAGTTTCATTGTATATGGTGTTAAGACCTTATGACTTATCTCATTTATCTGATGGCAGCATGCAAAGCCCTCAGTTAGAATCAAGACCCCATCATGCTGGGAGCTGTGAATATGCTCCCTGCCCCAAGCAGCATGCAACTAATGGTACAATTTGCATTGAAAACACTTGAGCAACTGTTTGAAACCAAATGATAGACTATTTTTGATTAATGAAAACATTACAATTAATATTAAGCTTTATAATGTCTTTTACAGGAACTTAAATTGTGGGAGAATCTTTTTAACCAAGTTGCCTAAATCAAAAAAATACAGATTAACAGGGTGTCTGTTGGAAACGTGGTGCCATATTGGTTGGTTGTTGTTTTGCAGTTACTGCCAAATGGTGGGGAACAAAGAGAATAGATTACGCCCTGTACTGCCCAGATGTTTTAACAGCATTCCCAACAGTGGCCCTGCCCCATCTCTTCCACGCCAGCTACTGGGAATCAACTGACGTAGTGGCATTCATTTTAAGACAGGTAATTTTATCTTGATGTCTGTCCATAGGAAAACTCAGTTTGACTCAGTAATAATTTGTATCAGACCCCTTTGAATGTTAAGCTATACAGCACCTTTAGTTTGGTGAAAAGTTATTCATCCTTTCTGAGAAATGGGCGTTGTCTAGGCACGTGACTGGGAGTCAGGAACATCTGCTTTCCAGTCCCTGCTCTGGCACTGTTCCCAGTGGCATCTCGCATTTCTTCTGTTTTGTTTTCAATTTAGCTATCAACTCAGGTAGAGGTCACCTCTTTAGTGTCCAGGTGAGGTATGCTCGTTACATACTGTGATACAGCATGGCCAGAAGGCAGCATAAGAGTGTTAGCAGGGGGCCTTATTCCCTGCCAAGGGAGGAA